>NW_019739954.1:444449-497622 GCF_002891405.2 Cryptotermes secundus
TATTATTGACCGCCTCTGTGATCTAGTAGCCAGAGTTCCTGGCTACAGATCCAGAGGTCCCGGGTTCGAGTCCCAGCGCTACCAGATTTTCTGAGAAGTAGTGGGTCAGGAACGGGGTCCACTCAGCTTCGTGAGGATAACTGAGGAGCTATTTCAAGGAAATATCGGCTCCGGTCTAGAAAACCGAAATTAACGCCCATGGGGATTCGTTGCGCTGACCACGTGACATCTTCTGTCCGCAAAAGTTGGAACTAACTTCACCGACAAGTGGCGGTCGGTATAGTTCGCTTGCTGACTACAGGCCACGGAGTTTGTTTTTTGTTTATTACGACTAGAAGTCTATGCAATAAGATAGCAGGCCGAGCTCTTTTCGAAACACCTTGCTGCTTTCCGCCTTCACGAAAGTTTTGAATATTACGCATTGCTTTCCTCGGGCCTGAGGGCAAGTCTCCAGTGGGATCAATAATTGGACAGCAGTTTCTGCCCACGCTAATGGTACTGACCTTGACACACACGTGAGAAAGTTCTGGCCCACAAAAGCGGTTACCGGACGGGAGTGCGATGGTGTCTCGAGATTACAGCTGAAGAAGTTTGATGAAGACAGAGGAGTATTGTTAAAAACCTCTGACGATGGGAACTGGGCTGAAGCGACTCCAGTTACGTGTCTGGTGCCTGCGTTATATACTAACCAGCTCCATGGAGTTGAGTTCTTCTTGAGGAATTACCAGTCGCACAGCTACTAAAAAACTTTCCGACATTTTATGAAAACTGAGGGTTCATAACCGTGTTCACAAAATTCCTCCACAGGTCCCTATCCTGAGCCACATCAATCCAGTCTATATCACCCCATCCCATTCCTCTGAGATCCATTTTAATATTATACTCCAGTCTACGTGTAAATCTTCCGAGTGGTACTTTTTCTTTATAGTTATCCCACCAAAATCCTATGTCTTCCTCTTCGTCTTCATGCCCTGCCCATCTTATCCTCACTGGCTTGATCATCTAATTATGAGTACAAGTTATGAACCCCCTCATTATGCAGTTTTCTCCAACCTCCCGTCACTTCTTCTCTCTTCGGTCCAAATGTTCTCCTCAGACAACCTGAGTCTCTGCTCTTAATGTCACACCCGTACAAAACCAAAGGCAAAATTATAGTTTTGTACATCCCAATTCTACGGTTTTGTACAGCAGACGAGAAGACAAGGGTTCTTAACTGAATGGTACCAGGCATTACCTGAATTACTTGTATAGCGGCCTGGAATAGTCGGTTTCTGTTGGTTGTGGTCCAGTTAGTTCGGTTTCTTTCTTGGTCTCTTTGGTTCATCAGCTTTTTCGTGAATCAATTAGAGGGGGCACGCTGAGAATTTAAAGGTGAACTTATTAATTTCAAAGCACTTTTCGAGGGAACTGGAGTTAAAGATCCGATTTGGTGACATTTTGGGTTTACTCTTTATGTTTTGGTATCGGTCTTACACGCGAGCATTAAACGAAGGCGCGAAAAGAGATGGCGTTGCTAACGTAGATTGTTCGGAATCTTACGAGTAAATCCTTTAAATATTGCTATAGGCCGGTGATCGTGGGTATGAGCATTTGCACATCTGAATTCCTAGTTCGTGTAAAGATTGATGCATAACATGCTAAACTGAATTAAAAGTAATTGAATAATGTAATTTCCATGAAAATAACAAGCAGTGAACCCGAAAAATTAATAACGCTGGCGGTTTTGGGACCGCAGCTATTCTGTAAGTCGGAAGGTAGAGGGTAACTGTGCATTTAGCATTGAGTTTGGAGCTTTACATTTCCACGTGTGAAACTAACAAAACATTTTCCGTTACTGTCAACATGTCCAAATTCCCTTACCAGGCAGTCTTCAGATATTTACAAAGGTTCTCAAGGCTTGAACGAAGGAAGAATGGGACAATAGTACTCCCAAGTCGAATGCACATATTTTAAAACAGTTTCTTCGCGAATTTACGTTCCTTACATAAATCAATGAGATATGAAGTGACGGGATATTTGAGAAAACTACACAATGAAGAGCTTCAGATTTGTACTCCTCGCCAGACATAATTAGAATGATCAAGTCAAGGTGGATGAGATGAGCATGGCATGTAGCACGAATGGGGGAGAAGAGGAATGCATATAGAATATTGGTGGGAAAGCCATAGGGAAAGAGACAACTAGAAAGACCAAGATGTAAGTGGGTGGACAATGTTAGAATGAATCTTACAGAGCTAAGGTGGGGGTGCTATGGACTGAATCGATCTGGCTCAGGATAGGCACTAGTGGAGGGCTCTTGTGAACACGGTAATGAACCTTCGGGTTCCATAAATGCTGGGAAGTTCTTGAGTAGCTGCACAATTGGAGGCTTCTCAAGAAGGGCACAGCTCCAAAAAAATTAGTTACATAACTCAGTGAGGGAACCGGAAAAGCGTAGTCAGTATGGCGACTGGCTACGGGCTGGAAGAGTTCTAATCCCGGTAGGGTCAGAATTTTCTCTTCTCCACGTCGTCCAGACCGGCTGTGAGACTCACTCAGCTTCCTATCCAATGGGTACCGGGGGCTCTTTCTCCGGGAGTAAAGCGGCCGGGTCCTGAAGCACCTCAAACTAGTGCCGAGGTCAATAAAATGCGGATCTATACATCCACTCCCTCATATGCCATCATGGAGTAGTGCTTAATTAATTGTGCACAGGGACGAATTTACCTTTACCACTAAATGAAATAAGGACTGTAGGAACAAGGCCTTAATTAGAGCACGACACGTCCCCCCTTTCCTCCGACACGCAATGAAGTTGCAACCACTGCTCAGAGATTTCTTTCCGTACTTCTTGGCTCGCATCCTAAAGGCCAGGTCTGGACACGGACTGTGCTCTCTTTATGTGGCACGTTTTATGTCTAACAGCTAACGGATCCTAGCCCGTACACACCTGAGCATCTCTGGAGTTAGTTTCAACAGACGCAGAAATCCACGCTTCAAGTTCGTCTTAAGTTGCCCGCATGCCTTGTACATCCCCATACATGACGGTTCTGACATAACCCCACAAGAAAAGCAACGAGGCATCAAGTCTGATCAGTCTTGGAAGCTAAGTAATCGGGTATCCTCTCCCCATCCAATCAATGCCCAGGAACACACACACACACACACACACACACTGAGTGCATCATCAATAATGCAGGTGTTACCAGGCGGTACGATGAAGATATTCAACTTTGTTTTTCCGACAGCGAAGTTCTACACCATATTGTCAAGAGTATGAGTGGCTATAGACGGGGTTTGGATCGGTAATTGGATTTATTGAACACTTACAGAATGTAACTACAGCGAATATAGCTCTATCGCTAATTCACACACTCTACAATTCACTACAGCTGTATCTTCACCGGTTGTAGCCTGATAAATGCTTCCAACGCCAAAGCTTCCTCAGCTTCAGTGTTCATGTCCTTACTGGCTGGCGACTGTCTCACAACTAACTAAACTCTAAACTTGTCCTGTTTGTAACACCTCGACATGGACCGCACAGAAAACAGTTGCTGCATCACATAGCTGTCGCGCGGGGCGCATACAGAACGCCGTTTCCCAGTTACTCCATTTGAGCGCGTTACGAATCCGTTTCGGCCATTGTCTAGCATCGGCCGTTGTTTACAGAGTCATTACTTAGCAATTGTGTACGTGCTACAGTAAAGAAATAGATGTTTTCAGTGATCGTGGATTCAATAAATAGAAAAGGACCTATAAATCTGTTATGAAATATACCGCACCACATACCAATTTACAAATGCCACAAATTTATTTTGTTAATCGATATTTCACTGATATTTTTTCTTATTTCAGTATGTGTAGTTGTTAACCAAACGCAGCTTGCTAGAATCCTAGATTCACGCTCTGGACATTCTATACATACAACCTCGATGTTTCAAATGAAACTTATAAATCGAAATACAGACCAGTGTAACACCTGGTGAGAATTCAAAGGGCAGTCTCATCACTTGTTAATTTTGTAAATTTTCGTACTACTTATCCCCCCTTGCTTTCTTCCGCATTCCTTTACAGCCCTACATGTTAATGTATGATAAGTCGAGGCCAACGTTTAAAACCATCTCCCACGAATAACATGCATAATAGCCAATTGCGAACCGTATCATTTACTACTCTTCAAATATCCGCATGGAAATACTCGTATTGTTAATATTCACAGAAACTTATGCTCATGCTACGAGTTAACGCTCGACATGTCGTTGCTATGGTAACGTGAAGTTGCGTAATTTCAGAGCTATCATATTGTCATGATTGAAGTGTGTCTATAGACGGGGTATGGAAATGGTGAATGGATTTATTGACCACTTATACGCAGCACTCGGAACTACAAGTAATTACAGCGCAGTCGCTAATCTCCACACTTTACAAATCGCTACAGCATTCGCTAAGCCTTCTTTTTCAGCCTGCTGTGTCTTCATCGGCCGTTCCCTGGTAACGGCTTCTTAGAGTGGAGATTCTTGGTTTCACGCGCTCAGGTTCTATCTTCACAGCCTCTCAACTGACAACTAACTCCCAGGCTGGCGGCCATTTGACCCCAACCTCCTAGTCTTCTCATCACAGGCTGACTTTCAACTGATTGGTCAGAGTCAGAGTGACTTTACGACTGGCCCCCTTAAGACTCACGATCAGAAATCTTTTTTTTTTTTGACTGAGCCCTTGCGGTAATAGCCCTTATGTAACGTCTCTCTGACGAGATGGTGTTGTCTCTTATGAATATGCTTGGCCTTATGTTACTGAAAATTCTACATTTTGCACTATATACGTACAACTACTCGGCAAGGATCAAGTATGAAACACCGTTTTCAATAGTAACAGTATTGTTGCAGATGCATGTTTACCGCGCCGTTGCCTAGAAACGGGTTGCATAACACCGTTGTTTATTCGTCTATTGCATAGCAACGGCTTTCCACACTACAATATCATTACAATACATTATGTACACACACACACACACACACAAGAATGTGCGTCACATTTTCTGCCGTAAATTAATTGTACGGCGAAGAATTTCGAAAATTTGGTTTGGGATTTGTATGAAGCTGGCTTTACAGCTGAGTGACACGAAACGAAGTCAGCCCAAGAAATTTAATACAGATCGTCTGATACCAGTTTTTACCTAACTCTACTGAAAATTTGAAATGCATGGTGGATACTCTTTGCTATTATAGGTTAATTCCATATTCTTCATGCAGAGAACACATTAAAGGACAGAGAAGGTAGCCGTCCGCGCTTCTTTACACACGCATAATTCAGTAATATAAAGATGCAAAATTCAGGTTTCGAGAATCTCTCGTACGCAACCATTTTTCATGAAAATAACATCTGATGGCCGATGGCTGTTTGCAGATCCACCTACAGGGAGAATTACTACTATTTGCAACCAGCGCATGCGTACTCATAATTTTACATAGCAACGTTACGATCCACTTAACATAGAGACATGTTGATGAAATCCTTTTATGTTGCAGGTGACAGAGGAGGAGTTCACGAACTACTATGCCGGTTTGAGTGCCAGTATCGACGATGACGGGTACTTCGATCTCATGATCCGCCATGCGTTTAATCTATAAGTGTAATATAGCACAGTATTTTCAGTTTCAAAAACAGAAACATGCCTCAATAGAACAGATTCATTTTAAGAGGTCTGAATGATTCATTAAAGCCTTGTGACAAAGGTTGATACTTTATGTGTACGAGTATAGTATTGTCACGTGTGTATGGATGTGATTATAGACGGGGTTTGGATTAATGACTCGATTTATTGACCACTTACAGGTTGTACTACAAACAGCTATAACCCTATCGCTATTTTCACAATTTACAGTTCACTGTTATACGCACAAACTAGTCTTCTCAGTCTTCACTAGTGGTATCCTGGCAACGGGTTTTAACACAGTAATTATACTAGTCTCACTGTAACTGCAGCACACACTCTAAGTCTTCTCTTCACAACTTAACTCTTTTCTTGGCAACTGAACTGCCAACCCTCAAAGTCAAAGTCAAAATCAGAGTTATTTTATGACTGGCGGTTTGCCGCTAATCAGTTTATCTTGGCGTCACGCCCCTTGAAACTCACGACCAGAGATTTTTTTCGACTGAACCCTTGCGGTCAGTCCTTATGTAACATCCTCTCTTACAAGAAGATGGGGTTGTCTCTTATGAACATGCGTACAGGGTCGGAGTTACTTTACCACTGGCGGTTTACCGCCAATCAGTTCGTCTTGGCGACAAGCCCCTTGAGACTCACGACCATTATTTTTTTTCAACTAAACACTTGAGGTCATAGTCCTTAAGTAATCAAGTCCAAGTCCGGTGCGGACCCAACGGAAAACACGGTCTCAACAATTGTTGGGCGTTGTCGCGGAAATGTGTTTACCGAGCCTTTGAGTAGCAATGTACGTACGTATCCTCTGGCTCCACTATTCCGACTTTCAGGCGTCACGTCACATTATGTTAGGCACAGTCCATTGTCTGGGGTATATTTGATATATACAGTTTCGGAAACTGGGCCAATTTTCATCATCGGATGTAAGTAAGGGGAGAAAAGATCCCACTGAGTTCGATCTGTTGGAAATATCTAGTCTCGATCAAAGGACTGTAATCATTCGATCACAACTTTTTATGAATACTATTTTCTTGTTTGGATTTAACATCGGAACCCTCAAGGACGGATTTAAGGGGCAAACACAGAGTCAGTCGCCTCGGGACCTCCACAAAATAAAAATAGGACCCACAGATTTTATTGAGACATTTGCTTCCCTACAATCATGGGAAGTTGCATTGTGTTTCTGGTTGTTATAATTAGTAAGAACAACACAAGTTTTCATAAACTAAATTTGTTGTTCCTCCCCATATTGGTTGCACCTGGGACCTCCACAACTATAAATCTGGCCATAGAAATCGTATAGACTAATCTGTTTGGCTCGGTTTTAGGTTTATGTCTTTCCAGAAACGAAATGTTTTAGTTTAGATAATACTCGTACATCCCTTCTGTGAATCCTTTATACCGTCTTGACACCGAAATTTCTTCCACAAACATTTTCAAGCGCACTTGAGAATGGGAGATTTATAACCGCAAAAATTTTCTGTTCTTCGGATGCCACCCATTTTTATATATATCTCGTCCTTGTACTTTTGCCTCAGGCTCTGGCTGTATTGCGGCCGACTCCCTCAGCAGATCCACGTTGTCTTCGTACATAGATACACGAGTTTAAATCCTAAGGAGAAGAGTTACCATTTGCAAAGTAAGCTTCACGTTCAGCTAACGTCTGCCATTACAGTATTTTCCCATCAAGACACCAGAGACCGCTCTCATGACAACTGCAAAGCGGTCGCTTCTAATTTATTCATATTTTTAGACCAATCATGACTGATGGAATTTCAAAGAATTTACACTCATTTTCCTACTTTTACGAATTAGTCCCTTTGGCCTGCTTCCCATTGAGAGTTAACTTCTGAAGCTAGGAATCTTACAGATGGTTTGTAAGAATCCTAGACAGACACTGGCCTATTGGAAGCCTTCTACCTACACAAGAAAATACATATCCATTCTCCGAGTGGGATTCGAAATCATGATCCAAGTGTTCGAGCGATCGATGATAGCCCTTAACCTACGAGCCGCCACTAACACTGGTCAAGCGCTTATGTTATATTAAAGTTAGCAATTTTCAGTAGTACAGACATTACAACTTCAAGCACACTTGAGAATGAGAGATTTGTAACAGTACAAATTCACTCAAAAACAGTGAAAAACTCTCAAAAAACTGTAGAAGTCGATAAAATATTTGCGAACGTTATCAACCTCCCAAACTTTGTCTGTCGACCAAGATTTCTAGCACAGTCTGAATTAGGAACTTTGAATTTCCATAAAAACTTAAAATTTACTTCAGCAACAGTAGAACCTCACTCCTACACTATAAACTATCACTCAACATTTGCACACTTCACTGCAAGAAACATTAAATACCATCTCGCAATGGATTTTCGCCTATAAAACATTTTGTGGGACAATACAAATATTGCGACGAGTGGTACTGAGAAAACTGCAAGAACTCATTCCAAAACGACCCCGAGTTAGGAACTGCTGCAGCAATCGACTGAGAAATAGTAGCGTCCCTGTGACTGACAGATCTGCATCTCCATGATAGTCATGAACAAAATTAATGCAGATTGAAAATTTGAATACAAATCAAGGAATTCCAATTCATTCAATGGCCGAGGTTTCTAGCACAGTTCGAATTATGAGAATGGAATATTTTTCCTAAGATATTCCGGAAACAACTCTACACATATTAAAAGGTTTGAATGTCTATTTCGGAATACCCTTTGCCTCTCTCAGTACCTGTTCAAGCAGTCTGTTATGTAAAAAACTGTAATAAAGAAATGGAGGAAAGTAAGGTATTCTGTCTGTTTAGATGTTAAATAATAGACAGTCTCCACAAGCATAAAAGGGCAAAGTGGGGTTTGTGTCTGTAATAATTGTAAAAAGGAGATAATACGAGAAATCAGAAAGTTAATGTAGAAAAATCTAGGTAAATTAATTTAAATACTTTAATGAAAAATTTATTTTAGTAACTGGTGGATAATAACCATAGTGTATAATTCTGGCATTTGAAACTGCCAGAATTAAATATTATTACAAAACATGTATACAAAGTATATTAAAAGTTACAGGAACGAAGATTTATAAGAAAAATTGTAGAAACAGAACAACAATTTCAACATGAAGGGAAAAATAAGAATTTGGCTCAGATAATTCCATTTGAAGATGCTCTAACAGTAAGTAAAAGTGAAGTCCTTGTGCTTAACTAATTAAGCACTATGACATGAAGACACATGGGAGAGTGGATGTGTAGACCCACGCTTTCTTGACCTCGGCCATAGGTTGAGGTGAGTGGTCAGATATATAAAGTAAAATATGTAGACTGTAGAACATATTGTCACGTGTTGGGTATGTGACGCGACAGGTAACTTCACGCCGTATTGGATATGGCGAATTTATTGAACACTCGCATCTTACAATCACACAATTTACAGTTTCCCAATTACTGCCATCTGCAGTATCACAATTACTTATACTGTAGTCTCTGCCATGCACTCGATACAACTGACTTCGGCGGCTGCTACATTTTAACTCACTTCTTAGTGCAACTCCAGGTCACATTGCGACTGACGGTCAGCCAGTCAGTAAGTCTTGGTGTCGAGCCCCATCGGGAGCTCATGACCAGATATTTATTATTGTATGACAGTTACGGTCTTGTTTCTGTGGGGCACCATCTCTGACGAGAGGATGGGTCTGCCTTTTGTACGAGTATATGCTGCTGATCCTTACCAGCGCAGTCTTTCTCGGATCCGAGTTCCTTGGTACTCACGACCATATTTTATTGTCTCAGATTTGAGACTTCCCTTTTCGTCGCCTCCTACGAATCACAGGGTCACGATGGAGGTATTCGACCCCGCCTCCACACGGGTTTCACTCACTTATTAGGCAGTGCACTTCTCTTATAAACCCTCAGCCAGACAACGGGAAAACGCCTCGCTTCCTTCTTGCCTAGTAGCCGTGTTTACAGATGTTGCTGGCAACGCTATCGAGAGTTGTTTATTGTTGCATAGCAACGGCGGTATCCCTTGGTAACAACACAGCCGCTCCTCTGCCACGTCACCGCGGGGGAGGGGCGCCCACCGAGCGTTGCGTACTGATGGAAGGAGTGGGGGTATGTGACGTCACTCGCGAGACCCCAGAGTTCACGCGACCCCAACTTCCCGTTGCGCCATCCATGTCACAATATCAAGGAAAAGTCTATAAACTTACATAAAGCCAGACATAACAGAGAACATGATTATATTCAATAGAAAGTGCTTATAAAGGAAGGTTAATAATGTATGAATATGTATGAATAATGAAGAAAAATTATATATAGAAAATTATGGAATCAATATAAGAACTAAGTATCGTATTAAATATACAAGAAAATAGAAAGTTTAATTCAGAATTGGAATGTGCTTTTAGAAATTTAGGAAGATAAATGGTTTATAAATTTCAATTAAAAAAGTATAATCCTAGAAGGATATCTTTAAAGCAAGAAGTGATGAATTACAAGATAAAGGCTCCGCTTGGGTATTTCAAAGAGTAGAAATATTATTATTAGACATAATATTATCAAGCATACTCCTTTAAGAGTAAATTCTCATATAAAATTGTCCAGATGGATAAACAAAAGAAATTTTTTATAAATGTAAATAGCATAGGCAATAAACGTTTTCTGTGGCCTGTTTTATTAGAATTACGTTTTTTCAAAAGTGATCCAGAAAGAGTTACAAAATGCCAGCAGTACAAAAATTAACTAAATTTACAACATATTAATTTTTTCATTAAAAGTACAGGGCATCTCTAAATTTGAGAGTCAAGATACAATTAGCATAGCAATATTTCGTTATAAAATGAGAAACTGAAATGAAAAATACTGTTACCCTTTATACTATAACTTGTAAAAATTATATGAAAAAATATGGAATTATTGTATTTCACAGAAGCTAAAGGCAATTGCCATTATTGTTGAAAATGTTTAAATGAAAAAACACAAATTGACAGACGTACATAATATTTTTCTAAAAGGTGCCTAAAATATGCTAAAGAAAACAGACTAAAAACTGTAAAAAATATATGACCCGCGTGTGCAGACCATGCCCAAAAGGACATCATTTTAAAATTAAAAAACACTGATAGAATGTTAAGATATCAATATATAATTTGTGATTCTGAACCTGTCTTAGCACCAGAACATCTTTGTGAACCAGTCCGTTGGGTTCCTGTGCACAGAGGATGCAGCTTCATCTTGTGGTTTTGGAATTTATGTGGAAAGTATTTATAACATTAAAATGTGTAGTATGCATCTGTCGAGGTAGGGACACTGAACATATACTCGTATTTACAAAGATGATGATAACAGGTTATGTTAAAGAAATTTAAAAAAAAAAATTACAAAATATTCCGGCATCAGAAAACCAATTAGAATGATATAATCAAGGAACTAATTTATGTGTAATTGTTTTTTTACTGTTCATAACCCAGAAGTTCCTGACCATGAACATTTTAATGAAAGATACTCAGAAGCGTCCTTGAGTAATTATGATTTAAAATTTTAATAGTCGAAGTTTATTCAGGTAGTGTTTCATAATTTAAGTTCATATTTGTTAACAAATTAGGTTATGATAAATGTGACTTAATATTAGTATACTATAATGAAGAGAAATACTTATCTTCTAGTAAAGCACTGAATATAAATAAATAAAAATTTGCTGTTGTCGTTGAGTTTATTACACACAACTGTGCGAGACTGCACATCGTGTAATATCCGGCCGTTGCAGTGTGAAGTCACTTTCATTTTTTTATATATACTCGTACAGAGTGAACCAGGACCTCTGCGACAAACTCTGAGTAGCGATAGATCTCAGGGATGATCAGTTTTTGTCAAGCAACCCGTAATTTCGACGCGTCGCTTAGGAGTAATGCACCCGTCTGAAGCTTATCGGGTAGGTACATGTACACTTCGAATCTGTTTATGTTGATGATTATGTTTACAATGTTGCACCAATTTACTCCTTTTCCTCGCCCCCTACAGTTCGTCGGTGTAGGCAGTCGACTACGCTAGCAATTACTTGGTATAATCCATCGAGAATGGACGTTTTTTATTTGCGTGGTCAACGCGATCACTCGACTTAATGTCCCTAAATTTTTCTTTGGGGTCATGTGAAGAGTGCCGTGTACGACTCCAGAGAGGAACGCGTTGCTTTTGAACAAATTCAACAGATCTCAAATGTTGGACAGAGTCCGACAGTCACTGCTATGAGGGTGTAATTAATGTAATCAGATTCAGGGTAGACACTTTGAACACCTTCTGTAGACTGTCCGCAAAGGTACTCGAAGAAATAAATTAATAATTCATTTCGTAATTGTAAATGCCACCTAATACGTCTCTTCTCTTCAATGTCGTGTAGCTCATAAACGACGTGTCATAGAACATTTGCTGCTTGACAAAAAAAAATATTCTCTCGGTGAGATCTATCGCTCCTCAGAATTGGTCGCAGAGGTCCTGGTTCACCCTGTACATTCCTCTTTGCTGTCTCTAGTTTACTGTTCTCCTCTCCTTCATCTTCCCAATTTGCGCTTAATTTAGTATTCATTGCAGTGATAATCTAAAATCTAATTTTTTGATACCCATTATCTTGTGAAGCAAACATTGGGCTACTGCGATGTAATGTTCGTTGATGATGTAAAAAAAGTGGATTTACCTTTTACAGACGGGGGGTTTTCGTCCTCAAGTATCGTGTTAAACTTACGAGTACAAAACAAGTACTGATTGAAATATCTTCTAAAAGTACTGCTCACACAGTAAAGTGCTATGGGATTGAAACACAAATTTCCAAAGAAAAAATAATACAAGAAAGTATAGGTGTACGTAGTAATCTTATAGTCGCTGCCATAACCTCCCCAGAAGAACACAACCTGCCATAAATACCATGGTAAGTAACTTACAAAAAACACAGCAGTGAGAGCAAGTACGACCTTTGCTCCTTTCTTTCGAGCATGTATTATTTTCCTTTGTGAAACGGATGCTTCACCCGGCATCTCTCGTGCACTTTCAATCAGATGACAGGCAGTCAGCCCATAGAATACAGCAATCACAGACAGTGGAATGATACAAAACACAAAGAGGTTAAGCAAGGCTATGTTCCTTGAAAATTCTGGACCGTATGATCCTGCACTAGAGAAACATTTATCGTTCGTAACGTTGGCTGTGACGGCAGTTCGAACAGCAAAACCGAATGACAGAATCCAAATAAGAAGAATGTTGAAACCAGATACTAAACGCGCCCTTAAAGCAAGACGGCCATTATAAATATATACATTAGTGTTAACAATGCCACAATAACGCTGTACACTAAGCATCGTTACTGCAAATATGCTCAAACCAACTGCAAAATCACTGAAAAACCACAATAACTTGCAAAGAGCGACGCCAACGGTCCAATGATTGGAAACTAAGAGAGCGTAGAACAGTGGAATGTTGACTATAACGGATAGAAGATCGCCAATTGCCATCGTGAAGATACATGCGTTAGTCCATGTTCGCATGTCTTCTTGTCGAGCAAATATTACAAGAAGGGTAACATTCGTAACAGCTCCAAAAATGAAAATAATGCTCATGATAGAGGGGTCAAGATATCTTTTCACCGATAGAAACCTTTCAAATGCCTCATCCACATCTGTATACTCCACTGTGACGTTGTAGTCAGCGTCATGTAGCTGTCCATCACTTCCATTGGTGTTGGCTGGGTGAACCGAAGTCGTTAATAACGGTTTAACACTGGCAGTTGCGTCTTTTATATTTGGAAAGTGGACATTGTCAGCTCGAGAAACATTCATGACATTGCCGTGTGCAGAAGAATGTTCACACATTCCTGATGACAGAAGCAGTACAAATCCAATTGTCAGGATGCTCATCTGTGGGAAGAAAAATTATCGTTTGTTTACAAAATTATTTCAGCATCAGAAGTATTTTAGACATCGTCTAGGTACATTTCTGCTTTATGGTGTTTGTCCTAGAACTGTAAATTGCTATGGTTCAAAATCAAAACAAATTAAAGTACGTCTATAAGGAAGATATTTTGACAGTCAGGCCCAGTCACGTTACTGAGAGAACAAAATAAAAAAAAGTGGCTATTAAAGGAAAATCTTATTGTACACAGCACTGTATCAGTAATTAATACCTACATACATGCAGGTGGCGAATCTTATATATTCATTTATTTACTTGTAGTTTATTTACCACCTCTGACAGTAACTCATCAAGTAACTGGACTGTGAAATGGACATGTTGCGGAAGGAAACGGTTGTGTCATAATATAAGGTGCTATCCTAGCGGCCTCCGTAGGGGTAACGTTCCCACCTCATGACCCAAGGTATGCGGGTTCAAACCCGGCGGAAGTCGTGGAATTTTTAAGGGCGGAAAAATTCAGGGAACAAATCCTCCGGGAGAAACTTTAAGCCGTGGGTCCCGTGTCGTAGATTTACGGCACGTAAAAGAACCTCATGCCTCTAGGAGGCCTCTGAGCTAAATTAGGCCAAAAAGTTTCCCGCCCAAATAGTTTCCAATGCCTCCGATATATGGGGAAGTATTAGGTACCACTGCCAAGTAGAGGGTAGAAACCTCGCTCGCAGAAAGGGGCTGATAGCGAGCACCAGTATCGGTAGGGGATGGAGACGGTAGAAATTAAAAAGGGGGAAGTACAATAGACTATTAGTCGCGGTGCATGAGGAAACCCACCCCCTCAATACTGAATCACTGAAGGTGTTATCCTGAAACTTGCAACAAAGGCCTCAGGCAAGACAGTCAGTATGCCGACAGAGAACTGAACTATGCACCTCCGAATATAAGTCACAAGCATAACCAATTGAGCCATCCTATGTGGTATGTGAATACTTATCTGAAAGTTAGGTTATGCGGAAACGCAACCGCATGTCCCAGCAGAAGTTCCTGTCTTCAACTGCGATGAACGCAGCAAAGCATATTCTTCCGACACTCAGAAGACACGTGAATCTACACGCTTCCTGCGTCGAGTGGTAAGGCGAATTGATAAGAATGTAAGGTAAAGCGATTCCTGTAACAGGCCGTGGAGGCTCCTACATTTTTTAGACAATCGGCTCACAGATGGCGATAAGGTTGTCAGTCTTACGCGCCCGTCGCACTTTACCCCCAGGAAGATTACTGGCACTCACTCCTGTTAGAGCCTGAGTTGACCCCAGGGCCTAGTGCAGTTGGAAAGATTAGGTCAACTGAAAAATCCCATGACCTAATCGGGATCGAACCCGCGACCTCCCGGCTTGTGGCACAGTGCCTCAACCACCTCAGTCCCGGTCTAATTTTGACACAGTATCTTAGCATATAATATATGGAACTGAGGAAACCCAGCTCCTGAACAACTGTTCCGTTGTATTACGGTTCCTTCCGGCAGGGATCAGCCACTGTCTACGGCGTCTACGGGGGAAAAAATTAACAGTTTTGCGTTCCGCATATTCAGGATTCAATCATAGCATCCACTATTGAAAGATCTGAAATCCCGGTTACCATACAATTCGACACTATTCAGTCTGACTTGCCGACAGAATCGTAAAAGAAACAAGGAAAGACATATGAGCTACAAGATGAAGCATGCGCAGTATAGTCTTTTTCTTCATCCTGTTACCAAAAACGACGCGTTGAGACCACGTCGTGGCAGTTATGGCTACTGGACCTATATATCGGGCGTGGCGAAAAATCATCTCCTAGCCTTATTACAGTATTCTTTACCTCTGTCACTACAAGGGCTGAGACTAAATCCCCCGACACTGTAACGAAAACTGCCACTGATATCATACTGCTTAAAGAAAAAAGATATAAACGCAACGAAATTACAGCGAGACCTGCGATGTCGTTGTAGGCGTCAGATTACAGAATCAGACAACGTCCATGCTTGCAGCCTAAAGCTGTACTTAGATTGCTGCACCTATTTGGATTACTATCAATTAGTGAGAACGTAAACAAGAGAGCAAAAATTAATTTTCATTCAACAAGATGCCAACATCTAGGGGCTGTTAAATATAAACAAAAAAACTCTGTGGCCTGTAGTCCGCAAGAGAACTATATCGACCGAGCAACCGCGGCTTGTCGGCGAAGTTAGTGCCAACTGTAGCGGATAGAGGGTGTCGCGTCGTCAGCGCAACTAATCCCCATGGCCTCTAATTTCAGTTTTCTAGACCGGAGCCGCTATTTCCTTGAAATAGCTCCTCAATTATCCTCACGTTGCTGAGTGAACCCCGTTCCAGACCCACCACTTCTCTGAAAATCTGGTAGCGCCGGGAATCGACCCTGGACCTCTGGATCTGTAGCCAGGACTCTTGAGCACCAGAACACTGAGGCGGTCGAGAACATAAATAAACGAATGAATTAATTTTCATTCCACAAAATGCCAAAATCGAGGGGTTGTAAAATATACCTCCCATTAAATGGGGCTGACTCAGAATGCCGCTTGATTCGTCTGCGAAGTCTCATGGCCATGCTTATTAACCTCTGCAGTTGATATGGAGTCGTTAACACTTTCTCTGTTGACTTTAACTTAAAATATCATTTATTTTTGCGCACTTTGATGTTAGATTATTATCATTTCGGTAAGTATTGTTATGAATTTGTCAAGAAATGGCAGAAGTGTCTTTGTAGGCTATAGCAATTCAGAAGCAGTCTCTGATCGAGTTATCTTGCTCGTAACATGTAAGGAGTTAAATAGCCTACAGAGAGAATATCAGTTTTCACAACTCACCTCTACACACGCGTCGAGTGTAAAAGACAACAGTTACTTGGTTACGCAAGTAAAATATCACGGAACGAAACACTCAATGAGAGCCACAGATACTTTTATAAATGTAAATGGCAGTGTTACAGAACAGGTTGTTCGGCCTCTAGCGACAGACCAGTAGAACGTGGTCTGCAAGTTCACAACGCTGCACCTAGCAGTTGGGAATACCAGATGTGGTGACTGACGTCACGTCCCTTTCGTATACGATTCGCGGAACTTCCTAAGCACCACTGGCGTTTTTCCTCATTTGTTCAAGAACAGAAACATAGGATGTGATTTGTTCGGAATAGATTACAATCGAAAAAGATCAGAAACGGCAACAGCAACAACTAGGCATATGAACAGAAATCCTGATATTTTTTTCGTATTTTTCCTCAAAACTAATTAATTCGAATTTTAGTAGAATTATTTATTCAAAAGATTTATAAGTATACTTTATATACATAAACCAGGCTCGAGGCAAGAGGTAACTGCGTTGTTTCNGGGTTCCACTGTATTATAATAAATTGATTGGTGCAAGTCATAGTTGCTGTAATTTTGATTATTGTGTCCTGTCATGATGTACGCTTGTACCCACACATTCATTTTATAAAGTGCCGAGAGGGTGCAGCACTCCACAGCGTTAGTGATTCTTGGCAGGTGACGTTCAAAATTCTAACTACCAAGTTGTAGTTACTAGAACACAGGATGCTAATTACATTGGGGGAAAATTCGAAGAATATGAGGAATGGGGACTCTAAATAAATGAAAAATAACAGAATCAGTTGGTAAAGATCATTCAGAGGAACTGCAAAGCAACAGGAATACAATTCCAACATTAAAACAGTTTGAGTATTCAGGATCAATAGTTCAAAAAATAGTTCATCTGACCTTGAAATTTAAAAAAGGATCAGTGAAACGAAAATAGGTATTAGCATGCTAAATTCAATTTTGTGGAATAGAAATATTTTACACTCAACAGTGTCATTATATACAAATCAATAGTACAAAGCATTGTCACATATTTAGGGGTGTGCGATTATAGGTGGGGTATGGATTGGATATTGGATTTACTGACCACTTGTAGACACCACTCGGTACTACAGTTCACAGATTACTGACATGGGACTCGTGTCCTCAGTCTATTACAGCGTTCATTAGCAGTTTCCTGGCAACAGCTTCCCAAACTCAGGTCCTCTTGTCACATTCACCTGGCAGAACTCTTGTCAACTGACAACTCAACTGAGTCCCAAGTTAGCGGCCATTTCACACCAATCTCCTAGTCTTCTCTTCACAGGCTGATTTCAACTGGTTACTTCACATCACTTCACCCAAATGAAATCCTAACAACTCTCAAATGACTACTCCAGTCAAAGCCAAAGTCACATTGCGACTAATGGTCAGTCAGTCAGTAAGTCTTGGTGTTGAGCCCCATCTTGGACTCATGACCAGATATTTATTACTGTTTGACAGTTACGGTCTTGTTTGTGGGATGCCCTCTCTGATGAGAGGATGGGTCTGTTATTTGTACATCCTGCTGGCCCTTGCCAACGCAGTCTTTCTCAGGTCCAAGTCCCTTGGAACTCGTGACCATATTTACAGTCTCAGATTTGACACTTCCTTTTTCATCATCTCCTACGACTCACAGGTTCACAGTGGAGGTATTCTACCCCGTCTCCACATGGGTAAACTACTCCAGAACTAGACTGACCCTGCTTATAACATTTGGACATGAACTACATAGAAAACACCGTTTTTGTTGTTATAGTCCAACAATACTTTGACTATTGCATGCCTATCCATTGCTGTAGGAACCCATTTAGAGAGCAGTTGCTTAGTAATAGCCCGCGTATTGTTGGTGTGTTTACCAGCCATTACCAAGCAACACATGTTCCTTCTCACAGTGGTTGCATAGCAACAGCTATACATGATACTGTATATTAACATAATGAGCTGAAACATGGTCAATAAAACAGAAACACAGACATAATTTATAGCTACAGAAATGAATTATCTAAACCATTTGGCAAGGATAACACAAATGGACAGAATCAGAAATGAAACAATCAGAACAAAAATGGGAACGATGACAGACATAACTGGTAAGAGAAGAGAGGCAATTATGATTGTATGGCCATGTCATGTGAATAGAAGACTGCAGAATTGCTAGACGGTTTGCATAATAGAACTCACAAGGACAGAGGGGGCACAGCAGACCAGTCAAAACATGGAAGGACTGGATATGGGAAAGCATGCAAAGCAGAAAACTCAAGGGTGAAAAATGTTTGATTGAGAATTCTGGAGGCAAAAATTATATCTTGGGGTTGACGTAACCTGTATTCACAGAAACAATCTTTTAATAATAAGAAACCAAGAACCACAATGAAACTGCTTCAAGATTAATTGTCCGCAATTAATTCCTAAAGAAAAAACTGTGTTCTCAGTTAGCCTCAGTCACTGTAAAACAAAAGGTAAGACAGATAAATACTGTCATAAAGTCGAGTACTGTAAGATTCGAGAGTTAGGACTGGAGTTAGATTAAGGTATTTCAGTCTTAGTACGTTACAGAGAGAATTTGTGAAATTTTTGTGGTGTACTTTGTTGCGTTTGGTCAAAGTTTGAAGTGCTGCCGTAATTCGGCCAGCTGGCTTTAGGCATGGAGCTGTTGGCGCCCACTCAGTGCAAGGTACGGTGGCGTTCCGTGCTGGCTTCCTTTGACAAGCAACATGAAATTTACTAGCCAACAATCCCGATGCAACGGAGGAGATCAACTTAATTCGGATGGCGCTCGTGAAAATAGGACATCTCATCCAGTCTTCTTCACAGAAAAATGGCAACGGAGATACCTGGAAACGCCTGATAGAAAAAGCAGAGTCTGAGAAGACAATATTATGTAAACATCTGGACGGGAAGGCCCTGTTCACTGGAATGCTGCGACTCTACAGAGCAATACACAGGGAACTGGTGGAGTCTATCCTGCCGGAAACCACAAAAGGTACAAGGGATGCGCCCCACAGCAGACGTCAAAATAGAAACAGCGACTCTGACGACGGCAGCAGCAGCAGCACCAAGAAGGAGGCAAAGGGAAGATCTAGACCACTCCCAGTCTACCAAACGCCGCGGCCTGTAGCAACAAAGAATTTCTTTGCCCCGCTCAGGTCCGTACCCATGGATGGAACAGAAAGTGGTGAAGGGCCATCTACAGAAGAAGACACTGGCAAAGGCAGACCACCACCTATAATCCTAACTTCTGAGGCTAACCTCCTTAGCCTTCAGACAGAAATGAAAGCTGTTGCGACAAGGGAATTCTTCTTCCGGAATACGGCATCCGGTACCCAAATCACAACCAAAAATATGGCAGATTATAAAGCAACACAAAACCTATTTAGTCAAAAGGGTCTCTCATTCTTTACCTTTTACACCAAAGGAGACAAACCTGTGAAAGCTGTTATCAGGCATCTGCCGAGTAACACCTCGCCAGAAGACATCACAGTGGCCCTCCAGGAGCTGGGCTACGAAGTCATCAGCATCAAGCGGATGACGGCGAAACGTCCTTCTCCGACAGGAGGAGACACCCTCGTATCCCTTCCCCTTTTCCTTGTCACCCTGGCGAGAAACCATAAATCCCAGGAAATCTTCAAAATCACCAACCTCTGCGACATAATTGTCAAAGTAGAGGTTTACAAATGAAAAAATGGTCTCACCCAGTGCTACAACTGCCAGCGTTTTGGCCACATTTGGGTCCACTGCAGGCAGCCTCCTCGATGCCTATGGTATGGGGGTGGTCACTGCCACCGTGAATGCCCAGAAAAGGAGAATACCGAGAGCACCCCAAGATGCTACAACTGTGAGCCGAAAGATGGGGAATCACCACATCCAACCAACTACAGTGGCTGCAGTCATGCGAAGGAGGAACTGCGGCGAAGGAAGAACCAACGCGTGACAAATCAAGGGTCTTCAGGAAGATCGTTCTTCTCCAAATATGCAACAGCCGAGCGGACGTTCGCCTCTGTTCTACACAGCTCGGTGGAAGCGAAGCAACCCTCAGCTCGAAGGCGTCTAAAAGTCCCCAGAATCAACAAATCAACATCAAAGTTTCAGGTCAGTCAATGCAGGAAAAAATTGTAAAGAGTAATGCAACAGACGATATGTTCGTTGCCTTCACTATGGTGCAGCAGATTATGACAGGGCTCTCAGGTGCTGCATCAGAAGAGGAAAAAGTTGCAGTTATCACCAAGGCTGTTTTTAGTCTACTGAATCGCAATGGTGGTAACAGTTCATAGGCCTCTGAAAGTTGTAGCGTTCAATGCCAATGGCATTGGGAGACAGGCCTTTGAGCTACGAAAACAGATACAAGACCTAAAAATATATGTGGCCCTTTTCTCGGAGACACATCTGAAACCACATATGAGGTTCTATATGCCAAATTATCATATATATCGGAATGATCGCCAGGATGGGCATAAGGGCGGAACTGCCATTGCAGTCAAATGGGAATCCCATATACTCATGTTGACCTGCCTCCCCTCCTTTCAGTAGAAGCAACGGGGGTCTGCATACCGATTGGTCATACTGAAATGCTGCTTGCATCTGTTTATAAATCTCCACTTAGAGCGTGGAGAGACGCAGACATCACAGAGCTCTTAAACTTTAGAACAAAATCCATTTTGGCAGGTGATCTGAACGCAAAGCACCCTCTTTGGAATAGTAACGTCGCAAACCCTTCAGGTTTGAAGCTTTTAGATCTATTTGTTAATTGTAATTTTGAAATTTCGGCGCCACAATGTCCTACCCACTTCGTTCCTGATGGGAGAGGTGATGTCCTGGACATTGTGGTCCATAAAGATGGTCGGTTCTCAGAGGTCAGAGTTCTGGACATCATGGATTCAAATCACCTACCTATAATGTTTTGCATCTTGGATCATGTTAAAGCCAGGGAAATCTTGGATCCGGTTGAAAAATTCACAGATTGGGAGCGGTTTCAAAGCCTCGCCTCTGCCCTAGTATCCCCAAGAATCAAAATTAATTCATGTATTGAAGCTGACAAAGCAGCTCGCGACTTTGCAGCCTCTATAGCATCAGCATATAGGCTGTCGACAGAAACAACCACAATCTCATTTCGTAATCGAGGCCCATCTGGCCTAGACCGACTACTCAAGCACAAGCAGAGGCTCAGAAAACTTTGGCAAGAAACCCGGGATTCAGCATGCAAAACGGCAATGAACTCGGTCACTAAAACAATAAGGAGAATGGCCTGGAAGAAAGCACTTGAACGGTGGGAAACCAAGATAGAGACCTGTGAGATTACACCTCGTGCAATATGGCCTATTGCGAAATACCTCACAAAGAGGGGTAGACCAAAGGCACCAACTGCAATTCATGGGCGTTTTGGACCAGTATTTTTCCAAACGGAAAAGCCAATATAATTGCAAATTATCTAGAAAACATGTTCAAGCCGCACAAACTGTGTGACACTAACCATGAACGGCGGGTGGAGGCCCGAGTTCAAGCTCTGCTGACTATAGTCGAAGAAAACCCCTCACCTAAATGTCGACCATGTGACGTCTCCAAAGAAATTCGATCCCTAAATTAGGAAAGGCTTGCGGAATTGATGACATTCCAAATGAATGTCTCAGGCACCTTCCAAGAAGAACTCTCGTTCATTTAACGCATTTATTTAACCACTATTTTCGACTCTGTCACTTCCCGGCACCTTGGAAGGAAGCCAAAATCGTAGCTCTGCCAAAAATCGGCAAAAACCCAAAATTTCCACAAAATTTACGTCCGATTAGCCTCCTGTCCACTACGAGCAAACTTTTCGAGAAAGTAATTCTAAGAATTATCCATGGACACTTAGAGGAAAGAAACTTGCTAAACACAAGTCAGTTTGGTTTTCGTGCGCGTTACAGTACGACACTCCAACGTATGAGGCTAAGGGATCACGTCTCTCTTAATTTTAATAACAATATGTCGACGGCTGCTGTATTCTTGGATATTGAAAAGGCAGTTGACACAACATGGCACCCCGGCCTACTATATAAGCTCACAGAGTTACAATTTTCGACCAGTCTCGTAAAGCTAATTGCTTCATCTCTAACAAACAGAATATTTAAAGTTTCAGTAGAAGGCGAACTTTCTTCGCCCAGGAAAGTAGCGGCAGGGGTGCCATAAGGCCCCGTCCTTGCCCCAGTGCTGTACAGCTTATATATAAATGATGTCCCCGCGGCACCTAGAATACACCTTGCTCTTTTCGCGGACGATACTTGTATATACGCAACAGAGAAACATAAGCGACGAGTTTTGAACAAACTCCAGCGTGGTCTCACTGTCGTGGGGTCATGGTGTATGCACTGGAACATAAAGATCAATGCAGGGAAGACTCAGGCTATCTACTTCTCCAGAAGGCGTAGAATTCTTGAGGACGCCCTACATCTAAACGGACGGAACATCCCATTTGTCGGTGTCACCTTCAATAGGAGGATGACATGGAGATTGCACATAGAGAAAACCGCAGCCAAGGCCTTGGGCACGTACATTGGGATATACTCTATATTCAAAAGCAAGCATTTGAGCACACACGTTAAATTAATCGTGTACAAACCACTAATTAGATCAATAATGACCTATGCCCGTCCCACCTGTGAGTTTACGGCGGACACTCATTTGATGAAAGTGCAGCGCCTGCAGAACAGAGTTCTCCGCGCTATGGGCAATCTTGACATGCGCACACCGGTCCGCGATTTGCTTTTGGCGTTCAAAATTCCGTACGTGTATGATTACATAACTAAATTATGCAGGAGGCAGGCAGATGTCATCCTAAATCACGAAAATCCAAAAGTACGTGCAATTGGACAAGGAGAAGCCAGGCATAGGAAATATAAGAGGCTTAAACTTGGTGGCGGTCTGGCCTACGAACGTTCAAGTGTCTAACTGCTGTTTCGGATTGTTAAATAAATTGATGCATAGGCTGCTGCACATTCCTACACTGACAGCTGTCCCTGTACATATTAGTATTAAAATAAAAAAAAATATATGTTATATTGTGAGTAGTGTAATAAGTAAAAAAAAAAGATGTATATATCACATTTACCCATAAGGTGTAGCAAGTGAACACCAATAATAAAAAAAAAAGACCAACCACTCCTTTTATCGTTAAGGAGGACCAACTAAGTGAGAGAGAGAGAAAAAAGAAAAAGTCTACACTCAGAACAAAAATATGGTCATGGGTCCCAGGCGGGGCCCGATGCCAAGAGTGACCGTGCCGGCTGATTGTCGGCAGTAAGCTTCTGCTCTGTTCTGCAATCATCAATGATCACATTCAGTTCAGAGCGATCAGTCATCAGAGTTATCAGCTGTTTACTGTGCCAAAGACAGCTGCCGCAACTCTCCAGCAACCGCACCCTGCTACCAGACGGCTAACGTAGCTGCCGCAGCTCTCCAGCAATCGTGCTCTTGCAGCTAACATAGCTGCTGTAACTCTCCAGCAACATTCTGCGACCAGGCGGCTAACATGGTTGCCGAAACTCTCCAGCAACCTCGCTCTGCGACCAGGCAGCTAATGTAGTTGCCGCAACTCTCCAGCAAACGCACCATACTACTCTGTCCAAAAAGTATCCGACCTTGGGCCAGGAAAAAAAGTTCTGTATCTGGGTGGTTACTATACCTAATCACCTTCAAAGTAGGCCACTTGTGACTCCACACACTTAGCTCAGCGGTCCTTCCATCGCTGGAAGCAATTCTGGAAGGCTTCTTTTGGAATGGTGTGCAGCTGCACCGTCACATTCTGTATGATGTGTAACGGGTGAAGGCAATGTAAGATAATGGTGCAGAATGTTCAAAGATGGGTAAATATATGTTCATGATGAAGAGCAAACTTGTCAGCTGGCCATCTGCAGTGAATGATGATCTTGTTCAAAGCGCTGACCAAAAAATTTGTGAAAGATGGCACTTCACAATTTCAGAGGTTTTATGTGAATTTCCGCAAATTTCAGGCATTATGCTCTAGGAGACTATCAGTCTAGGGACCCAAGGTTTGTGCAAGATGGCTTCAGAAAATACTCACGGGTGCACACAAAATTAAGAGAATGGTTTCACCTTTTTAGACCTTTTAAGTGATACCACAAAGATGGCAAGGAACTTCTCAATCACATCATATGAGTAACAGCTGATGAAACCTGGGTTTCATTTGTGAATGTTGAAACCAAAGAACAGTCAAAGTAGTGGATAAACACACATTCAACAAACAAGCCGAAAATGTTGAAACAAACACTGTCCGACGTTTCGGAGGAACGTAGCGCCTCCATCTTCAGAGCAGTTGAATGGCTTGGAATGCGGAGAGCAGTAGCTGTGGTGATAGGATGTGAAAGGTGCTGCTTATATATGAAGTAGGCAGGGGGGGTGGTTAGGGAGAACGGACCAATGGGAGCAGTGGGGAGCGATTAAGACCATATATGGTCTTAATCGCTCCCCACTGCTCTCCGCATTCCAAGCCATTCAACTGCTCTGAAGATGGAGGCGCTACGTTCCTCCGAAACGTCGGCCAAAACGAAGAATACACGGTGCCTAAACCCAGAAGACGACTTTCTTCATTGTCATCGCCGTGAAAACCTCAAAACTTACAAACACTGTCTGTTTGCCAGAATGCTGATGGCAACTGTTCTCTGGGACAGAAAGGCAGTGCTCATGCTAGAATTTATGCAACAAGCGACCACAATAATGTCAGAAGTGTATTGCAAAACACTGCACAGGGCCATTCCGAACAAAAGGCGTGGACTGCTGACATATGTAGTGCTCCTCCATGATAATGAGTGGACATATTCAGCTGCTCACGTTTGAACACTACTGGAACATTTCAACTGGGAGTTGTACAATCATCCTCCTTACAGTCATGCTCTCACTCCGAGTGACTACCACCAGTTTAATCCTATCTACCTGAAGAACGGGTTGCGGTCACAGTGCTTCAACAATAATGAGGATTTGATGGAAGGTGTCAAAACATGGCTAAGCTCACATGTGGCAGACTTCTTTGACACAGGCGTACAAAAAGTTATTCCTTGATACAAGTGCCTCAGTTCTGGCGGTGACTACATTGAGAAGTAGCTTAAATATGTATCTTTGTATACAATATTTTTTTTTCTAACTACTTATTTCAGTTCACCAAAGGTTAATTTTGGATAGACCTCGTATTAAATATACTTCACACAATAGCTTATTACCAACATACATGGATATCATTATTTAACCTGTACCAGAGCTTTAAAGCTAATGACAATGCTGTCCTCTTGCATGGATACATATTCCATTAAATTCTCAACAGAAGTATATAACAGTCTTCAAATATACTGGAACTGTGCTACAGCAATTATGGTTATAACAAGGACTTCAATACAGTGACAAGAGCCAACGGAACTATCAATTTATCAGTGCTACACATATGGTAAACCATCACACAAGACAAGAACTATTTTCCAACAATTTAATCACAGTGAATGATTCCTATATAGTCACCACAACATTCGAATAAATCTTTCCATCAATTGTACTTGCAATCTTCCTTCCATAATTACTAATGCCTAGCAGTATACAAGTATAAATGTCCTGTGCACCAACCATCTATGTCCTAACCCTGTCTGGGAGAAAGTTTGCACTCCAGAATATGACAGCAGCTTACACATCCAAGTTTTAACCACTGAGAAATGTAGTTCATGTGATGGCCCCTGAATTTCCTCTTCAGTCCAGTAGCTTGTTTCTTTGTATGCTGTGTGGCTTGGCTAGTTAAATTCTAGTTTCAGATAGCACTATGCAGTATGTTCTCCTACTTGTCACACAGGGGTTCCCTTTCCCTGTTCCATACTGTATCACGATGTAACTTAATACATCTATGAAGGTTCTTGTTTAAGGTTTTTTCCCCTCTAAACAACTATTGTATACTGGTTGGCACTCCTGATTAGAGCAATGAAACAGAACACCTTGGCCCTGAATATCATGCATTGTGTCATGTCAAAAGCTTGTTAAAAACAAAGCGGGATGACAGTATGGCACTATTTACAATATGGAAGAGGGGAGAAATGGTACATCTTAAACTAAAGCAAACTGTTGTATTGCGTGCACTGCCGAAAGCTGAGTTATCTGTGACAAATCGGAATGCAGCAGACTTCAGCATGTTAGGACCCCTATGAATTTAAATTCCAAGTCCATTGTAGGCAACACAAGATTATTATATACTTTGTGGAATGTCGATGTTTTAAGAGACAACCACTTGGGTCTGTAACAATAAATATTCACTGCACTTAGAGCGGGAAGCTTGTCTGATAGGTAATGGTAGCGACTCCTTCCGTAGTGACCAGCTTGGCCCGGTGGCGACGGTGAAAATTTGCTGGCCCTGAAAGGGGCCGTTTGTTCAACCGTGGTTTCCTTGTAGCAGGCTGGGTCTCCTTTACGGCAGCCCGGCGATTATGAACTGGCCGGTGGAGCATGACATACAGCCTCCATCTTCAGGGTTGAAGAACAAGCCAAGCAAGCTTGGCTTACTCCTTGACCCTGAAGATGGGAGGCAACATGTTCCTCTGAAATGCTGGCAAACGTTCACAGGACTAAACAGCATCACAACCCAGAAGATAATGTTCTTAATTGAATCAAGTGAATATCTTAACTGACTTCCACACAACACACAGATGTGATATAAAAAGGTCAGACGATAAGGCCAGTGAATGGATGGACAAACACGTGTGACTTCATATATATCAATGTTCATGGTGTGAGCTCTGCACCTGACCAAAACCGTAGTATCACAAACGCTACATGCTGCCTGAAAATTACAAGCCTTTCATGTCATCACAAGGCAATACATCACTAATAATGGTTCCTGGATGGTTCAAAATCTGTATACAGTTCAGTTGAAGCTCAGCCTGAGATCAAATATCCTTAGATTTCCTACAGTTTTCTCCAGTGCCTCCACGATAATGCAATAATAATAAAAACAAGCTGGGATATCTTGCTCCCATGACCCTGTTGCATGATTTATGTACATCCTACCCTCTTATTCCATATCAAATAATATCAGCAATTAACAGTCCAATAAAATAACCAAATGGACAAACATCTATGTGTCATTTATTGGGGAAACATCAAATATAAAAATAAAAATATAAAACAGAAGTGTCAAATTTCAAAGATACAACTGCCTGCTGACAGGGAAGTTATTGAGACTGCTGGAAATTGTTCAGCCAGTCCAGTGGAAGAAAGAAAAATTACGTCAACTGCACGTTTGGACCTGCAGCGCAGCTGACAAGCTAATAACGAACTCCATACAGCTGAGTATTTCTTGAGAAGCCAACAGTTGCTCATCAATACAAGATTCAAAATATTTTATGGACCACAAAGGTTCATTACTGTCATCACAAGAGCCCACCTGGTCCCTAACCTAAGTGAATCCAGTTCACATATATTCATCCCATTCCTCTATGATCCACTGTAATACTAGACTCCCATCTGTGTCTATGTCATTCCTACTGGTCTCTTTCCATCAGGTTTTCCTACCAAAACCCTGTATGCACTCCTCTTTCTTCTCATGTGTGACACGTGCCCTGATGTTCTTCCCATAATGTTAGAGACAAAGTCTCATACTCATGCAAAACTACAAAGTTATGCTTTTGTGTATTTAAGTCTTTACATTTCTAGACAGCAAATGAGAAGACGGATGGTTCTAACCTGAATGGTAGCAGGCATTACCTGAACTTAATCTGCTCTAATTTCTCAAGGGGCAAATTCTGATTTTACTGTTATTCCCTAGGGGCACGTGGTAGTGTAGTTGGTTGAGGCACAATGCTACAAGTCAGAAGGTCATGGGATCGTTTCCCAACGAGGTCATTGGATTTTTCAATTGACCCATTCCTTCCAGTTGCAGTATGACAGTGGGGCCAACTCTTTAACAGAAATGAGTACCAGGAATCTTCCTGGGGGTAAAAGTGGCTGGCATGTATGGCTAACTACCTCATCGCCATCTGTCTAGAAAATGTGGCAGCCTCAACATCTCACAACCCTATGGGCCTTCATGGTCTGTTACAGGGACAGCTTTACCTTGTGGGATGTTATATGAAGAGACAACCACTAGTTGAACGGTCCTATATTATTTATTACAGTTGCACCGTATACACAGACGAACTTGCGTTTGAAGAATAACAATAATGAACACACTGAATCAGAACTGTAGAAATGTAGAATCTAGAACCGTAACTTCCACTCAATGTATCTTCTTATATAACCTAGAGTCAGACATATAGAAAACGGTTACGTAATAGGTACTACTGTTGCCGGACACCGTGTTTGCAAGTTCCCTAGCAACCGCTGTTTACTCGTTGTTGCTAAGCTATGACGCTTGCGTTTTCACACTTGCTTGAATGTGGGCAGTTCCCACATCACACCCCCCGCGGAGATGGCTGCTCAGCTGTTGAAGCGATCAGGGAAATGTACATGATGTCCGGAGCGTGTAGTTCGTTGTATAGGCTGTGGTGGTACGACACGCGGAACCGCGGTTGGGGTTTCGTTGGCTGCGGGGTCAAAGGTCTTGGTGGTGGTCCCGCGGCCTGTCTCATTTAACATGTACTCATAGGCAGGTTTGACCCTATCGGTTGACACGGTGACGAGGCTGCCATGCATGAGGATTTGCATTGTCTTGTCCTTCCATGATAGGACCTGGTAGGGGCCGCTGTAGGGGGGCTCCAATGCTCTGCGAGTCGTGTCCTGCCGGAGGAAGATGTGCATGCACTTCTTGAGGTCGCTGTGCACGAATGTAGCCGGGGAGGCATGGCGTGTTGCTGGAATTGGTCTGAGGCCGCCATATATTGTCGAAGTTGGCTGATGAGGTGCGCTGGATCCACTGGCTTGGAAGTCGGAGTTAGCAGCTCTCCTGGTATTCTTAGTGGCTTGCTGCACACGAGCTCAGCTACTGATGCATGCAGGTCCTCTTTGAATGCTGTGCGGATTCCGAGGAGAACCAGGGGTAGGGCTTCTGTCCAGTATTGATCTGCGTGGCACATGATGGCTGCCTTTAGTGTTTGGTGGAAACGTTCCACAAGTCCGATAGCCACTGGGTGGTGAGCAGTTCATGGACGGGCTGGTTTGTTGGCCAGCCAGGAACAAATGGTGGCCAGACTGAACGCCGATAGGAAGAAAGACAAAAGTGGAGAGTTGCCTATGTGGAGGCGGGGTCGAATACCTCCACCGTGACCCTGCGAGTCTTCAGAGGCGACGCAAAGGGAACAAAGGGAAGCGCTTAATTTACAGCTCGCCCATACAGCAGCAGAAACAGAGGCCTTGAAGGAAGATGCTGCAGAACTGGAGCAGTGGATAAACCAGAAAACTTCGCACACCCACATGCTAAGGGAACATAGGGCCACGCTCAATTTACAGCTCGCCTGTACAGCAGCTGAAACAGAAGTCTTGAACGAAGATGCTGCAGAACTGGAGCAGCGGGCAAACCACAAAATGTCGCATAAGCAGACGCTAAAGGAACATAGGTACGCGCTTAATTTACAGCTCACCATTACAGCAGCTGAAAGAGAGGCCTTGAAGGAAGTTTTTTTCAGAATTGGAGCAGCGGAAAAACCAGGAGACATCGCACACCCACACGTTAAGGGAACAAAGGGAGGTGCTTAATTTACAGCTCGCTCCTACAGCAGCAGAAACAGAGGGCTGCGGCCTCAAAAGTTGCTCTCGTTCTGGCCGGCGAGGAAGCTCTGCATGTTGCAGGGTAGACAGCTGGTCCACACACTTTGGATGACGTTATCAGACATGTCTGGTGCAAGACTTTTGAGGTACCTCAGGAACTGGGACGGCTTACAGTCACCAATTTCCTCGACCGTGAGGAGTTGCCAGATGCGCTGCTATGGCGATGAGGATAGCCGCCTCACAAGCTCGGTCCTCAGTAGGGTGTAGGGGCCTCGTTCGGGTGCAGAGGTGATAATATCCTCCACCTCTGTGGCGTATCGGTGGTCCAGCTGTGAGATGACGTGGCAGAACTTGATCCGCTCACTGTTAATGCCGGCCAAGGTGAATTGCGCCTCAGTCTGGGCGAACCACACGGCTGGTCTCTCGGGCCAGAACGGCGGGAGCCGCACGGCCATTCTGGGCACTTCTGCCAATGAACTGTCTGCGGATTCCATCATCACGTCGGGGTCACCAATGTGGGATGTCATATGAAGAGACAACCACTAGTTGAACGGTCCTATATTATTTATTACAGTTGCACCGTATACACAGACGAACTTGCGTTTGAAGAATAACAATAATGAACACACTGAATCAGAACTGTAGAAATGTAGAATCTAGAACCGTAACTTCCACTCAATGTATCTTCTTATATAACCTAGAGTCAGACATATAGAAAACGGTTATGTAACAGGTATTGCTGTTGCCGGACACCGTGTTTGCAAGTTCCCTAGCAACCTCTGTTTACTCGTTGTTGCTAAGCAACTATCTATGTTATATCCCAGGAGATTCACACCACTGGCATAAACCAGCAGTTGATGTGTCCCATTTAATTTCAGTCCCACCCAATTTTCTTGCACCTTCCTAATGGCATATCATAAAGTAAAGATAAAAAGCAATGACAATAAAGCATGTCCTTGTTTCAGACCTTTATGAAGAAATATATCAGAAAAATTTGTCATGATACTGTTAATAATAAGATATTACATTGCAGTTCCATGTTTCTTGAACCAATTACTGTAGACAATGTATTAAATGTAACAAGTAAACTAAACGGTAAATTTTCAGCAGGCTATGATGAAATTCCATGAAAGCTAGCATAAGTATTCAGTTTACTAAAAAAAACTTATTTAATATTTCATTATATTCTGGAACCTTCGCAACTTTGTACCAGAATTCTAAGGGAGCAGGACAAGCAATAGCTGTGGCCCTAATACAGTCAGTGGGAAGTTATTAGCTATAATAACAACATTGGGGTTGAATTTGAGATTTTCACATCAGTGGCTGTGAACAGTTCCATCTTCTGTCATGAAGTGCTGCACAATTCAGCAGAGTGCAACTGACATATGAGCTCAAACTTCAGGGTTAACGACAAGCCAAAGCAAGAAGCATGCATGAATCAGACACCCTGCAGATGGAGGCAATATGCTCCTCCAAAACGTTGGATGACTCACCAGAACAGTGTTATATCACAGGTGACAGCATGTTACAAACTCATTGGGTTTGTAGTCAATATGATATATAAATTTCATCTGGATTCAAAACTGCTAACCTTAGTCTCAAGTCTACTACACAGGGATAACAGCGATCAAAATTGTTTATCCAGGAATTAGCATTAGGAAAGTTTTCTGTAACTCAGTCTATTAGTTAATGTGTATTACAGCTAGATAATGGCAGGTAATTAACATAATTAAAAATATCACCACAGGAATTGTTTATAGGTCAATTCAAAAGAAAGCCATTCCTTATTACATAAAATACCATTTTGTACAGATTTAAAAGAAATGGAACTTGGAGGTTTGTTAAGAAATTATTTGTGCATATTTAGGCTGTTGTTAACACATTACTATTTCAAGAGAGCTCCAAAATGAAATTAGATGTGTTATACACACAAAGTGGTGGAATAGTCTCATGCATTCTTAATCCCATTACATGGTGGTACAGTAACCAACACAAATCTCTGAAGATGTGAAGGGAAATAATGGTCATTACAAAACATACTATTATTAACCCAGGTCGCCACTTCTCCCACGACATTCAACCCAACAGAACTGTACCGCTGCAGAAGTTTTCTGTGCACCTGTTATTACAACAAACTTGTCATAATACAAGGAGGAGGGTGAATTCACATTTAAGGATGGGAAATATCAGTAACGTTTATGGCTTCATTAAGATGTAAGGCTACAAATTTGGATGGAAGAGGGGTTACAGAAAACAATCCCAATCTGGAAATGAGAAGACAAAGTTCCTCCTGCACATGACATTTTAAGATTTCTGCAGCAAAATTCCAGAATCACTATACGAAAGAAATAAAGCGAAAAGCCTACAATAAGTCTGTCTTGATCACCGAGCTGTTGGATGTATTAAACCATGAATTACGTCACTTAAAAAGGATATCTACTGCCAAAAAGTATACTTGGGAACACTTTTTTCAATGGTTTCTGTATAAAGTCACAAAGAGTATGAAGAACCTCATTTAGAAAATTAAAATAAGCCAGATGATGGAGTACTTGAATTGTATTTCTAGTTAAAGGGGGACACACCAATCTTGCATCCTATCAACTCACACAACAAGCAAACTGTAACAGTCAATGAATGCTGTAAAGTTTCTCTTTCAAAACAGAAAATACGTACAATTAATCACCCCCACTGGCACAGATATGGGTTTGATACTGTAGTTCTGGCAATGGGCAAAGCTGGCGAGAAACATCTCTATCACACGAGCACTAATAATTTTATGAAATTTGTGAAGGACAAATCCAGATCTCAGCAGTTATTTGCATGCCACAGCATTAAGTCAGAAGAGATTACTAACTGGCTACACAAGGAATGTTCCCCTTTCACCATTAATGCACAAACCAGAATTGCTGCTTCTGTGGATACTGTCTTGCTCAGCTGCTTCACATCCATGACAACCCGGCCCCAAAGCCACTGGTAGCACATGATATACTGTAAAAGCTATGTGACAAACTCTTAATTGAAGAACACTACCCATGTCACTTGCTAGGGAGTACTGAGTACTCAAGAATTTCCCAATATTTTATGGACCCCCCCCCCACCCTGGCTTGTTCACAAAAGCCAGTCTACCTGACCCCTTACAGACCAAAGGCTCCAAATCTTTTCCCTCATATTAACCTCCTACCTATTTCTAGATCCTAAGTCTCCTGCATTTCCCACCAAATACTTCACCCTGTCTCCTACATGCCTTGCATATCTCACGCTCCTTGACATGATCACTTTAATTATACCTGGAGAACAAAATACTGGAATAATCATTTATGAACAGGTACAATGTCAAACAGCTTTCCCCATTACAGCATAGACAGTTCCAACCTGACAATTTTCTATTACAATCCTAAAATTACTTAATCCACTCCTCTTATACCTTATGGTATCGAGGTTTTCGTTTTATCATTTTACAGATGGTAGGACTCCTTGGGTCAGCTAGTTGCAAGGCCTATACCTAAACACAGAATAAAAACATACCAAACATCCATGCCTTGTGTGCGATTTGAACCCATGATCCCAGCTCAATGTACATGCCTCAGACTGCACCACTACCATGACTGGCTCCTACAATCACCACCCCCAAAAAAACTTGCTTACTTTTCCTACAGTTTTTGACAGGATAATTTCTTTCCTCAATGGAAAATGAGATATCCCTAATTCAAAGCCAAATACAAGCTGTACAATTACCAAAAATTATGACAAAGGAGGAAGGATTAAATGATACACATCAATCATGAAGTTACTGGAAAGATGTTTTCGGTCAGTTACCCTTCTACACATAGAGAGCGCAACAGTTCAACTGCAAATGTTTGCTGTGTGATGACGCATAATTGTAGAATTTCAGTTATCTCAAGTATGGAAGGCCAACATTTCCACTGAGCAAACCTACTTCCATAGTACTGCAGATGCAGAAGCACTGCAAGGCATAAATGTACACCTGAGCATGGGATGTGGAGCTCCATGCATTCTGAAGACTACAGCTTAACACCAGACTGCTTTACTTCTTCTGCAATCATACCAATTCCAGTTGACAGACAACGAGAATACACTTCCACATGCGTAAAATATTACTAGGATTAAATAATTACACGAATACAGAGTGACTTCACACTTTATTATGATAAAAGTAAAAAATCTTCCATACATTTCCGACATGCCATGAACAATCTGCCACAAGAATGAGGGACCATTACCTGCTTATATAATGAAAGACATTTTTCTCAAATGAATTTTATTGTAAGAGACTGAATATACTGAATATAGAGGGGGGGAAAACTCTTTATCACACACTAGTATTTCATGCAGAATAGGTGAGGTGTGAAAATTTTATATTACAACATTGCACTTTTTCATATTCTTTATGCATGTACACTGTATTTCACTACAAAAATACAAATATTAACCTTTAACCTATGGACTTCTAAATTGCCAGCAGCCCTGTACAGCCAGAATTTAAATCGCCCTAATTAATTCATTCCAAACTTTCAGAAAAAAAATAATATTTTCAGTCCTATGCAACATAGAAATATGAACTAAAAAGAACCTGAGAGACAATAAAATTTTCTACATATACACTAAAGAGCAAGTTTTACAAATGAAAATTAACTGATTATTTTGTCATGAAATGCAAAATATACCTCACACTCTTGACGTGCGTGCCACTTCTCGAAGCAGTCCACCACACATAGCCCAACGTCACACTTTTTACAATAGCAGAGCGTGCTTCTGCTTTTCTTATTTTGAGAACAAAACGTAATGTCTTTGTTTCCCTTTGGTTGGCCAGTGTTGTGAATGTTCCACCTCCAGTCGACCCAGTTGGGCCCCAGATGAACTTGGCCTCCCCCGAGAAACGCCACTGACCCGTGTTATTCGCTTCATGTGATTGTAGAATCAAATCTCGCACCAATATTTCACGGAACTTTTTGTGTGTCATTTTTCCACCACATGACTTGTGTAATAGATATGCATTTAGAACAGTCATATCTAGAAGGTGGAATAACAATTTCTTTGTCCACTTCCATGTCCTCCAAGCAATGCCATAACTGTTTACCATCCTGTCAGATTTATCCACAAAGCCCATGTGTGCATTGCAGCCTTCAATTACATGGGGTTTGACAGCATGGCCAGATTAATCTCTGAAGTTGCCTTCCAATGGAGGAAGGTGCATATTCATCAGAGCATACACATCACGCTTGTCTTTCCAACAAACAACACTTAGATTCCCCTTGACTCTTGTAACAATATCCCCATTTTGCCATTTCATTGACTTGGGCTGAATTTCTTGTAGCATTCCACACCTATCATTGCGAACGGTGCCACACAAATTTATTTTCCTGTCTAAAAGATCAAATAATGCAGATCTGAAATAACTGTCCATGTAAATTTTGTGTCCCAAGACTTCTACTCTTCGAATTTGCTGGAGAACAATGCCATGTGACGATGTAATTTCTTCTGTCGCCAAGTTGCCTTTGTTTCCCTAAATAAACTGTCATGTCATATGTATACCCAAGAAAATCACAAAGCTTGTAAATTTTTATACCAGATCTTTTGCGTTTCTTTGGAATATACTGACAAAAAATCACTCTTCCTTTGAAGAACACTACGACTTCAGCAACAGCAAGACATTCTGATGGATTGTAAAGTTCACAAAATTTGTTCAGATAATCAAAAATCGTTCTAATTTTCCATAGCCTATCGTACTCTGGGTCATCTTGATTTGGAGAAGCTTCATTATTTTCAAAATGCAGGAATCTCGAAACGTGTAAGAAACAATCTCATACCATGGTGTTATGGTAGAATGGTGTGTAGTATTGCTCAATTCCTGACCAATAATCTTTGAGGGTGTCCAGTCGATCATGGTCCATTTGAATTATTATTACCAAAAATGTATACATTTCTTCAACTGTAATGTCAGGCAGTTGAACAGAAGGGCCTGGAGCATCTTGGCATGCCATAAATTGGTGGAAATATATATTGGTTTCTTGTTAACAAGATTTGGAATATTTGCTGGAAAAACAGAATGAAAATGGAAAAAGGGGGACTGTGGATTTATATTGGGAGCAGCTGATCTGTTCGATTCTACTTGGAGGACCAGTGAAGTCTAGTACCTTCGGCGAATTCTCGGGTCTTCTATCACGAAATCTAATTTCCATTTTCTCTGCCTCATTTTCTGATGATGATGACATATTTTCTCGAGGTTCAATGAACTCACTGATATCTTCCTAATTCTTCATCAGATTCCTCTTCCATCAATATTTCCTCCAGTTCTTCTGCATCAAGAAGTTTCGAATATTGGGCACATTTCTGAGGTTTCATCTTGGGGGAAGGGGGTTTCCAGCTAAATCAAATAAATTAATTTGATTGACAAAGAGAGACTCTCACCTGCTAGTAATACCCGCAAAATAGTGATGCAAAGTAATTATAATACTAGTCGAAAGGAGTGCCAGTCCGACACTGAAACCGAAAGTTGCAGTGGCGAAGATGCCTTTTACTCACAAAGTAATACTGGCTCAGTGGGTTTATACCTCTTCCAAGACACAAAATAAAAACGATGTACAAAGATATATATATATATATGACAGTCTGACACTAACTTTTTAACTGATAAAGAAATATTAGACAATCCGACACTGACTTCCTAATTGATAATTCGCCACTGAAAACCAATCCTTGAATGCGCCACACTTCCTTGAAGGCTCTGGAAGCACTCATATGCAAGTACCGATGAATATTTCCTCATCAGTTCTCGAAACAAAGCTGGGCTATATTTGGCTGACCAGGTCATAAACAGTCATATCTAAATGTAAATAGTATCAAAACCAGTACCCTGATTCAGAGCTAACAAATGAACCTCTGACATAAACTTGCATGGGTTTGTTTTGGTTTCAAACCCAAGATCAAACTGTCAGCACTCCCAAAGAGTACGGGTATCCTTGGTCATATATACAGGATGTCCCAGGAGGAATGTGCCAAACTTCGGGAGGGTGTTCCTTATGTTAAAGTATGCCGATATAACCCAAAACACCTATGTCCAAAGTTGAACGGTTACGGAGATAATGGCCCAAGAAAAGTGTGGTCTTCTGGCAGGTCCAAGCACTGTACCTCGCTGTACCTCTCAGCTGAGAGCCCTTATCTATGTTTGTCCTTGAGTGCGATGATACTCCCTAGCCGTGCTTATGTAGTTGGCTCATACCAGAACGCGCAGTCAGCACGTTACGTCATCGCTCGCCAGTCATGTGTTATGTATACTGCTTGGAAACCTAAGGACAATTATGACATGGCGAGCGAGTATTTTGTACTTCACTTTTATGGCTTTCCGTCACTCACAAGTTAGTTTGATGTTACGTACATTATTAACATTACAGAATCCACATATTCCTGCCAGTTTTAATATGTATTTTGTAATCAACAAGTGTGTAACCCCGGTCAAAGTTTGACACTTCTCTGGCCATTATCTCCGTAACCGTTCAACTTTGGACATAGGTGTTTTGGGTTATATCGGCATACTTTAACATAAGGAACACCCTCCCGAAGTTTGGCACATTCCTCCTGGGACACCCTGTATATATATATACATAACATTCCGCCAACTTGGGTTGCTGCTTGCTGCATATATATCCTCTTGCTGAGTGCAGTTCTCGTTTAACCTTTAAAGGCCGAATGATATATATATATACACTGTGACAATCTGAAACATAACTTCAGAGACCAATACCAGAAACATATAACTGGCCTCATCACCCCTTATAGACAGCCAGTACACCCCCTGAAATTTGTATTTTGGAAACATCTTCGTACTTTGTAAGCCACATTCTAAAATAGCATAAAACAAAAAATACCTAAAGAGACAGACTGATTAGAAGTTACAAATGAAAAACTAATTCCCTAAAAAACCCCCATTTTTGTTCAAGAATCTTCAAACTTACCAAACTTCAATACCGTATTTAAGCATCCTGTTGAATTACTAATTTACCTCTCATACACAATACAATTCTGTCAACAATGCAAACAGCCATCTTCAGGTGTCTCAGCTATGCCAAAACTGTTCCATTGTAAAGTATGTCCACTTACATCACCTGTAATTCCAATGTCATGACTGAAAATACTGGATCTTACAATCAATAACCCAGTTAGCACTAGTTAAAATTCCATAAGCCGCAATTTACTTTTAAATTTAAAATTTGTTAAAATTTTGTAAATTTATATTTTACACCTGTGCCAGTGGCACTGTCCACTTGTCTAAACGATAAATTTCATTATCCCTCTCTTTGGATTTTTTATACTGTACTGGCCTGGGTGTTCACACTTTATTTTCTGTGCATAAGCCCACTGTTTTGGGTATCATTTTCCCCCTAGCCCGTGTATTGTGTTGTCTTCCCTTGCATGTGGATGTTATGCATAACATACAGGCTAGGGGGAAAAACAATAACCGCAACAACACACTTGAGCAAAAGAAGAGGGTTCATACTTCAATTCACAGAAAAATTTGAAACCTTCTAAGATTTGGAAGAAACTTGTTCATGTGTCAGTTTAACGCAGTACCAATACTGCTTATTTTATATACAGTCAACTCTCGATTATCCGGGATAATGGTGGGCATAGAAATCATGATTAATCGAAAACCTGGTTAAGACAAATGTTATTAAAAGCAGTAGTGTAATACTGTACCTTCATAATACTATAAGCCTACCTGTATTTAAATTTACTCAACCTCATTTTTATGTCATCTCAAGGCCTATTTAATACTTTTTTTTTTACTTTATACTGAAGTGTGAATTAGTTATTTCAATCACAGTGTTCAACATCCGACACCTTTTACGAATATTCACACTTAACACTTAAAAAAAAATTAATATTGTCGTTTGCTTTTTCGCGGCATTTTCCTTTTTACGGATATCTGTACGAAGCCTACGTAATATTAGCTTGTCACTTAATAAGCTGTTCTCTTCACTCTCGAGATAGTCTAGTAAGGATTCCAAATGATTAAGAGCAGCACCATGTGATATTTTCTTACTAGCAGCACTGTCCACCTCTTCCTCATTCTCACTTTCTTCCCGATCTTCTGGCTGCACCCCCACTGAACTTACGGTTTCGTCACTGCTTAACATTTCGAAGCCCACCTCACACGAGTTTCTATTGAATACTTAACACAACACGCTTCCTTTTACACCCTGACATTTTGCTAACGCACTTGAATATCGATACAAAGAGACCAACTGGGGCAGTGTATCTGTCCTAGAAATTTTCCACAAATCCTTGGATTCTTTCACCCCTACCCTAGAACATTGTATTACCATAACGGGACCAAAAAATGCAGAACTCGGTTCACACTAGTGCAAAAATAGTGTTACAACTCACCGTGTGATACAAAAGTGAATGAATATTAAACAACATATAAGCCTCAAAAAAGCCCTGGTTAAGCTGCAAACCGGTTTATCCGCCCCCGGATAATCGAGAGTTGACTGTACCTGCAGATCCCATCATCTACGACTCCATAATGCAGGAAAGTTGTCCTTGCGCTTGCTTAAGCACCACACCAAGTCTATGGGCAGTAGTCACCTTCATGCACCAGCCATGTCAATGTATACATTCCAGAGTGTTACAGCTCCCAGAGCACATCTAGACCTCATCATACTGATTATAAACAACAAGCCGTTATTTTCCATACACATGACTAAGGCCATTTATTAAAAAACACAACCACCTTCAAATAAGAGTACTTACTCTTCTGCAGCTGCTTTACTCCAGACTCTGTCATAAGGTCTGATGCAGCCACCTGCGCCCTAACTAGAACACAAGCTGAGCAACAGAAAAACTCAGCTTTTCAAACATTCAGAGAGCCTCTGCCTTTTCAACATCAGCAATTATGATTAGGAATCTCACAAATCACAATAACACCACTTCTAAAACTTCTATTTAAAAAAGGTACAATGACTTATTTGTGCAAAAAGCCACATCCCAGGAACACACTTCAATTTACCTCTTGTACAAGTGTGATCTTGCTATCAGGCCTTTCCTCACCAATTTACAGGAGAAATGTTCAATACATATATTTCTAATAATCCAGTCCTCTACTGCCTTCAGTATGCAGATTTACACTTGAAATACAACAAATAAAGCACCACTGATGAAGTGATACTGGGACTTGGCTGCTTGATCAATGCTTGTCAAATGGCATCAGTCACTTCCGCAGCACATTAAAAATGACATTGCAGATCTCCAGCCCACTGTATATGGTGCCAATATTTCTCCTTCCATTTTGCAGACCAAGAGCTGTCTTATCTGTAGGTATGCTACTACAAAATCCTGTAGAAAAGAAAAACAAAAATAAAACTTCCTTTTCCCATCCCAATAGCTGTAAACCTGGTAACAGAAATAAAATTCAGTCGACTGAAATAGGTACATAAAATTCACTAGTTCTCTAGAAGTGCAACAAAACACTAAACCCTTGCCAAAGTTTTGAGCTGAATTCAAATTTCCAGTCTCCTGCTACCTGACAGTGGTCACGACTTCCCTGTATAGCAGTAGTTAAGCTAAAGCAACTTCTTCCAGCACCCTGTAGCTTCAGTCAGATCTGCAGGAAAAAGGAAACCAATATCTCCAGCCTCCCCTTCCCCACAACTATGAATCCAAATTTCCACTGCTTATTATACTGGAAAGAGCATAAAAAAGGCAGATGGCCAAAAGCCCAGAGGAACAAACTTCAGAACACCATTAAGGACATACATCTAGAGCAGCCAATGTTTCATGCATTATTCATACACACAACAAATGACTAAAAATCACAATGTGAGAAAGAAATCTGGCTGATCAAGTTTAAATCCATATTCTATTATTCAAAACCAGTTCTAGAGCAGAGAGTATAGGAACTGATTACAATTCTTAGTGATGAACACTACCAAGTATTCCTGTATTCCAACTTTCTTACTCAACTAGACCAACACACAACAGTGCCATCACAGAATGGACTGCATGAAGATCCTGTATTTCAACTCATATACACTATGGAGGAATCAGGTTCTGCTCATCCTCATTCAGCACTCAGCTTCTGATCCAAGCGCAGGAAACATGGCACTGCGTCAACAAAGGGCAAACAGGGAACGAAGCAGCACACCAATCTTCATGCACCGCAGCATATCTACGCAGAAAACAACTTTCCTTCCCCCCTCACCACATGACATATGGAAAAAATTAGTACCTTCAAACTTCAATGAAAATACTGAAACAAAAGCAGCCAACATTAGTTACAGGATGTCCAAAAAGTGAGCCCAGAGTTTTAGAAGCCTTTATTTTCTCAGCCACAGTATTTTTGGAGTTAATTTATAAACAATGCTTAACACTTTGCAGACCAGTGATTTAAATATTTAAATCACCCTAGGGGCCGGAATTTTTAAACATACTACCCTAACTTGTGCACTGTTCACTTTAAAAATTAATACAGTCAACTCTCGATTATCCGGGCTAATGGTGGGGATGGAAGTCACGGTTAATCGANGGCATTGCCTAGAAGTATTCTTCCCCTTGGAATGTTAACTCTTCACAATTTTCATGAGGATGTTTTACTGCATATCACTCAAAGAGTTGCCCTGGGGGGGTCCACATGAGGCCTTCGTGGGGTGGGAGTTGATGGGCCCCGTCGTGCTAAGTCTTTGTGTGACCCTGGTTCTGCTGCCACCATTTGGTCTGTAGCCCAGGCCTTTGCCACATTCATCAGAAATGCTTTGTATTTCAATTTTGAATAAAGGTTTAGATTTTTTTTTTCAGATTCTTTGCTGTCCCCGCAATGTTACTACGCACAATGTTATTACCCGCATTATCATCGGAGCTACTGTCACTTTTACTGTCTGTGGCCACAATTCTTCGTTGTCCCCCGTCACTGTCACTGTCTGAATGACAATCAATTACTACGCGTCTCACTTCCTTTATAGTCAGTTAAGTAAACAGCGAGGTCAAGTTACTGACTGCTAACTAAACATTCCAGTCTTATCACGCATCTGCAGGCGGTTGCGTGCAATATAGGTGGCGCCAGAGCGATGTATAGTGTGTTGCAACTTATCGTGTTCTAAAAACCTGTTAACACGCGAACGGTCCACCATGTTTAAAAGGGGAAAACCTTTTAAAGAGTAGGCAGTCCGCAAAGTGTTAACAATAAACGGAACTGTAACATTTCATTAACGGCCGAATAATATATATAATATAATTCCTAAGTTTTCAGTAACTCTAGTTCCATTTCAATATTAACCTTTAACGGCCGAATGTTTTATATATATATATATATACATACATACATACACACACACATCAAGCAGCAACCCATCTTGGCTGAATGTTTTATACATATATATGACCCACGACACCTAGCTCTTTGGGAGTGCTAACAGTTCAGTCTTGGTTCTGAAACCAAAACAAACACATGCAAGTTCATTTGTTAGCTCTGAACAATGAAATCGTTTATCAGGGTACTGGTTTCGATACTATTTACGTTCATATATGACTGTTTATGACCTGGTCAGCCAAATATAACCCAGCTTTGTTCTGAGAACCGAAGAGGAAATATTCCTCGGCGCTTATACATCTTTCAAGGAAGTGTGACATATTCAAGGATTGATTTTCAATGGTGAATTATCAGTTAGGAAGTCAGTGTTCGATTGTGTAAAATTTCTTTATCACTTAAAATGTTAGTGTCAGACTGTCATATATTTCTTTGTATATTATTTTTATTTTGTGTCTCAGAAGAGGTATAAACCCACTGAGCCAGTATTACTTTGTGAGTAAAAGGCACCTTCGTCACTGTGACTTTCAGTATCAATGTCGGACCGGCACTCTTTTCGACTACTATTACAGTTATTTTTTATTGCTAGTGGGGTGGGACTAAGTCCCTTGTACTGAGGCCACTTCTGGCCTATTGTACAATACTATTACAGTTACTCTGCATCACTATTTTGTGAGTCTTTGTCAATCAACATAATTTATTAGATTTTGCTGAAAACCTCCCTCCCCAAGATGGAACCTCAAAAACGTGCCCAATATTCCAAACTTTCCGATGCAGAAGAACTGGAGGAAATATTGATGGAAGAGGAATCTGATGAAGAGTTAGAAGATATCAATGAGTTCATTGAACATCGAGAAAATATGTCGTGGTCATCATCATCATCAGACAATGAGCCAGAGGAAACGGAAATTAGGTTTCATGATAGAAGACCCGGGGATTCGCCAAAGGTACTAGACTTCACTGGTCCTCCGAATGGAATCAACAGATCAGCTGCTCCCAATATAAATCCACAGTCCTCTCCTATTTCCATTTTCATTCTGTTTTTCCAGCAAATATTCCAAATCTTGTTACAAGAAACCAATATATATTTCCACCAATTTATGGCATGCCAAGATGCTCCAGGCCCTTCTGTTCAACTGCCTGACGTTACAATTGAAGAGATTCCGTACAAATGCACTATTCAGGTTCATGGGGCTGAACACCTGTATCCACCAGGAAGGCAACATCTGCATGAAGAGAAAAAAGAAACTATTCTGCCCACATCCCACCTGCCCCACAACCAGCAAATCTTGTTCAAGGCAAGTACTGCAAATACCAGCTTCATTCTATTAACAAACAAGGAGAAAATTAATTAAAACAAACAGTAATGAACTTTACACAGATCCATTCAGAATAAGCATGGCATTGAACACTAAATTAAAATTTTACTACACGACACATAAACTCCAATTGAAAATGTACATGTTATATACACATATGCACACAGAGAGGACTTATAAATTAACATAGGCAAATACAGAAGACAGCAGCTTCCTTGATTTTCATTTAATGTATTGCCTGACCATATTGGTCGAAAACATGTAGTGATGGACATTTGAACTTTTAATAAATTTTATACAATAGTGTTGCATGTGAGACTATAAAGTACTGACATTGAAATACAACTAAGGAAACTGATCAATTCATAGATGTGTGACTGAGTACCAGGAACTGACTTGAGATAACAATGTCCAACAACTAAAACTTTGTATGCCGAAATACTCGATCTTAAAACTCATGCTTTTACCCTTGCCTGAAAAAACAGCATTTCTTAGATGCACAGGCTACCACTCCAAATTATCTACACTGTAACCATTGTAGATTCAAAGGTTACAATGCAGACTTCTCCCACAGGTCATTCTTATCATGGCTTGCCACCTCGGTCCAAACGTCGATGATAGGCAGACTTGCCGTCTCAAACCGGGTGACTGAAATGAAAAAGAAAATACCCGTATAATATCACAGTCAAGAAAACACTTCAAACTGAGAACATGGTTCATTTTTGTACAGGATTCTTCCCTTAATTCAGTAAACATATCAACCTATTCAAACTGTTTACATCTTCGTGTTATTTCATCCCACTGGTTTGATAGTTTGTCACTAGAAGCGGCAATGCACATTTCTTTATAATCAGATTTACTTACTTCCTATTCCAAAAGTCACCACAGTAGCTGCTCTCGCAGTTTCATTCTCAGAAGGGATTTCGCTTCTCTCAGCGTACAGGTTAAAATGGCCTGTACGCTGAGAGAAGCAAAAACCCTTCTGAAAAAGCCCTCTTCTCGTCTCTCAAGACATTTATCCAGGGCGAAACGTCATCTATTGGATCTTCAAGTGGAAGATGGTTGAAGGCATTGAAGGCAACCCATAAAGCATCCATCATAGCTTGTAATATAACTCACAACCAAACACGTTACCCTTCTCTTCAAACGGGGTCTTCCCCGGTCTACACCGATACTTAACTGGTTAACTCAAAACACCTTTCTACATCCCACAGTCTCCAACGTTCCTAAGCCAAGGAAGAAAGAACCTAATCATTTTAATTATGTCGCTTCATACATTGATACATTAATCCTGTGATATTTTCCTTCCATGTTAAGCCTTATAGTTCTATTTTCTGAGGCCATAAGGTAATGTAAAGAAAAAGTGTGAATTAAATTATTATGCATATGTAATTATTTTTTGCGGATGAATACCCACCTACATGTATGTGTAGAGGTCGTAGTTGCCGAAGTGGTTGCGTTTAAATTTATCTGATGCTTTATACGTTCTGTAAATCCAAGTACAGGCGGAACACCATATGATGTGGAAGAGGTCAAGTACAAATACAGATCTGTACAATAATAGTTTTGCTTGTAAAGTTAACAAGACTGTAATACAGTATTAATATTACCATGCTAACTGCATACAGATACAGAGGATGGAGGGGATGCAGTATTGTCGTTGACATCACAGCAGCTGCGGGGTCACCAATCGGTGACAGGGTACAGGGTATCCACATGGTACCAGGTTGTGTCTAATTTGTTGTGGAATTAATTTTGCTTGAGTGAAGACCTGTTTCTAGTTGGAAGAAACATCCACTTTTATATCAGTTTTGAAGATTTCAGAAGCCTGAGAAAAAGAAAGGTATATATTACTTGCTTTCTGTTGCATTGTGTATTAGAATGTGACTTTTTGTCCATGCATTCTGCTGTTTGAAGCCACGTGTGTTATCAGCCCATAAAGCATGCATTGAACTTAAGTCTAACAAAGAGACTATAAACAAGTTTATAGCCAAGACTTCAAGACACATATGTGGGGAGGAATTTACAAACAACAATAATAAGATATACAATCACTATCATGTCACAGGTAAATATTGGGGGGCAGCACATGACAACTGTAATCTTCACTTATCAATGCCCAGATTCATTAAAATATTCATACACAATCTTAAATACATTAGTAAAATATTTATAGAGTGGATTGTCAACTTGTGCAAAAATGAAAATGATTTGAGAATTATTCCTGATACTAATAAAAACTAGAAATCTGTTTCTTTAAAAATTGAAGTTGATGAATATGAACAAACAAAATGCGAAATATGTAAATGTAATTTTAAAGAACTACTTAAAGAGTGCAAGCGATGTAAAAGCAATGGTAAAAAATTAACTATAAGGAAAAAAGGTAGCAAACAGAAATTATATACTGATAGTAGATTCATCGATACACTTAGTTTACTAAACACAAGTTTAGATAACGCAATAAAAATTACTTAGGAATTAACACTGCATTTTGCACAACTTGTAAAAAACATAAGACCTTTAAAAGACCCCCTACATCGTGTTGTATGTGATAGTATTCTTGCATATGATTACGAGTTCTATGAAAAAGAATTATCCACAGTATGTGACTATAAGAGGTTAACACTATTCAACGAAGTGTTCAAGAATGCCAGTTTGGAAGATAAATGCTTTATGTTAACAAAAGGAGAGTATCCATGAGTGGGTTGAAACACATCATGCCCATCACAAGAATGCTCTGTTTCCAAATTAAGCAGCAAAGGTATTAGTAATAAAAAATACAAATTTGTTAAAAGAACGTGGGACTGCTTTCATTTTAAAAATTTTGGTGAGTACCATGATCTGTATCTCAATTTGGATACTGTCCTATTATATGATGTGTTTAACAAATGTGTTATACAAACTACAAATTAGATCCAGTTTATTATACGAGCGCACACATTTAGCGAATGATGCTTCTTTAAAAACTACAAAAGAGCAGATTGAGTTGTCCACTGATCAAACCATGTATGAGCTGATGGGAGCAGGTATTAGGGGAGGTATTAGTATGGTAAGTAATTCTTATGCAATTGCCAACAACTGTTATTTCTATGATCAGAAAGAGGATAGGGTTGTTAAATTATCTAAAGAAAAAGGCATTTATAGTTCTAAAAAACATCTTAGTTAAAAACTACCAGTAAAAGATCACAAGTGGATGATTCCAGAATTAAAAAATATTCAAAACAATATCATAAACATCAATGGAAACAATGACATAGGGTACACATTTGTTCTTGATTTAAAAATTCCAAACCAACTACATATTACATTTAGTGACTATGCACCAGCTACAGAACACATATTGCTCCAGTATGATTTATCTGACTATAAAAAAACTATGATTGATAAAGGATTGGGGCCTAAGCCATCAAACACAACACCAAAACTGATGTGCACATTACATAATAAAAATGAATACGTTGTAGATTATAGATTGGTTAAAGAATATATTAAGCTCGGTGTGAAATTTACAAAAATACACAAAGGTATTAAATATATACAGAAAGATTGGATTAAACCATATATTGAAAAGAATACTAAACTTAGACAGGAAGCAAAAAATGACTCAGAAAAAGAATTTTTCAAATTGATGAATAACAGTGTGTATGGTAAGCAACTGGAGAATGTTAGAAACCATACAAATATCAAAGTCACAAAAACATATGACAAATGCTCCAAATGTCTTAATTCTAGCCTCCATCAGTACATAACCATTATTAAGTCCTGAAACTTGATGTGTTAAAGTGCATTTCTTAAAATACGCAACTTCTGTGAATGTAACTGCTTTTATAAAATAACATAACTGTAGATCAAAACCTATATTTAGCTCTGAGTTTGGAAGTGATAGCTAATTTTGAATGAAAATAGGTCATGAATGTCTATAATCTTAATATGAAAGACTTTTGTATGTATGGTCACATTACAGTGATTAAAATGTGGGTTCTGCTGGTAACTGGATTTAATGGACACAATTTTTTTTAGTTCGCTTAGTGGGGGGTGGAGTCCAACTGGGTCCACTCAGCACAGCGGCCACTGATTGGCCTATTGTAGCCTGCCCCAGGTGATGATGATGAAGAATTTGGTGGAATGAAGATTGGCAGGGGACACCGAAGTACTCGGAGAAAACCCGCCCCAGCACCACTTTGTCTGCCACAAATCCCACTTGACCAAACCCAGGCCGCCACAGTGAGATGCCAGCGACTAACCGCTTGAGCTATGGCATGGCTTACTGGACACTTAATCATCTTATTTAGAAATGATCACGACATTTTCAAGAGTATTCACAATCATTCTGTTGTCATGGACTCATTGTTAGCTTGTGGGGTCAGATAACAGTGAACACACTTAAGCAAACAAGTATTATGACACTCAGTATCCCACTGTATAAGATGCTAATTTAAAACTAAACAATACCACTCAACTCTGGCACAGAAAATCAACTTCTTCCACTAAGCTATTTTGGTGAATTTTTTCTTCATGTCACACCAACTGTAAACCAAAACATCTCTTTTTGCTGGACATTTCCAACAGTAAACTGTTGGAACCCTCACTCTATTAGATGGCTGTCTCACCATAAGCTAAGGATATAACTGCTTATTGTACTCCATGATGACAAAGTCCCGTTTCTTCAAAGCTTCTTCCAGACTCTGACTTTCACAACTTTGTAGGTTTCTTCAAAATTCTTCAAAATTACTTCCATCTTCCTTGGCACTGTTATCATGAATGCTGAGATCATCAATACAAGAACTTGTATCCAATGACACAGTGGCTTTATTTGGTCTTCCTAATTTTTAGAGGAATCTTCATTGCAAGATGGAATGGCAAAACCGACAGACATTCAGGCCTGGGCAGATGTTCTTGTCTGGAGAATCATTTAGCTTCTTGCACTGCATCATTTGGTTCTTTCACCATATGCCGGATGAGAGCACTGCCAATTACATCCAAATTCATACCTTTCTTAGTATACATTTTAGAAGCTGTTGCTTCTCAAAGTGGAAAACTGAACACTTTCAGAATTCTGAAACCAAATTTTCACTCCTGTATTCCAAAAAATTGGTCATTAGCTGCTTCAAGAGACAGAAAAACATCTTTTTTCAATATCCCACGCCTGGTTCTTTCTGATGTTCCTTCCCAGGTTTTCAGTATGCTCCACCATATTGCTACATCCAGTGACTGTGTAAGATCAATGGAACCAGGAGCACAACAGAACAAACCAGATTTCATTTTCTTGACAGGACTGAGGTACTAAAACATTAGTATGTGAAGACAGGTTGTCGCCAGTAACAACTTTCACACCTCTTTGCTTTCTGACTAATGACAACACACTGTAGAGAAACAAATTTGCAAATATCACCACATCAATTGGATGTCTTCGACTGGATTACAGGAAGTGACTGAACATTTTGGAGGGGTTGGTCCTTTCCAAAAAAAAAAAAGAGACGTCCAAAGCACAGCATTCAGAGAAAAAGGGATGGTGTTATGCCTGTAGGCTATTTGTCCCAAATTTGTGACAAATAGCCTTAAGGAAGGAGCAATGTGGCATGTAGACCCGTTGCTAGGGCAATGATCATGAAATAAACAAATATTCAACATCCATTGTTAAGTAACGGCTCCACGACCATGTCAACTCACAGATGTCAGTGAGGTTGTCAGCCTTATGCGCAGACTACCCTTTACCCCCAGGAAGATTCCCAGTGCTCATTCCTGTTAAACACTGAGTCAACCCCAAGGCCACAGTGCAGCTGGAAGGATTAGGTCAATTAAAAATCCAATGACTTCATTGGCAATTGAACCTGTGACCTTTTGGCTTTTAGCACAGTGCCTCAACCAACTATGCAACTGCATGCCCCCCATAACACCAATGCAAACCTCAAATTCTATATGCATTATATGATCTATCAAATTTTCAAAAAGTTACTTCACTTTCCTTCAGAGGTCATTCAACAACAGGAAGAAGATATAAACACTTTCATGTGCCAAGGTTGGAAATGACAGTTAATACCAAAGCATTCCAAGCGTTTAAGCTGTAAAGAATTAATAGCTCATCATTAATATAAAGATGTTGTTAAAAGCAGTGATAAGCAGACATACAAGTGTATATTGGTTCCCGTTCACACAGCAAGAGAGAAAGGAAACTGTACATGAGTTTCTGTTCAAATGTCAGCAGGACTTCTCAATTTCACATCCACAAACTTCAACTTTAGATTACACCTCCTACAAGTCTGATGGTGCTAAATAAGATTACATAAAAGAAAATGTGGCTTTCAGATACAATATACACAATGGTATTTACAGAAAGAAACCCTCTTCATTGCATTATGATTTACTGAACACATTTTGCTAGTGCTCAAGTGTATCATCCCACAACTATTTCTTTGCAGAACACACATCAGTGTAATGTAAGTGTGTGGGCATATGCAATTTGATAAGCAGTTAGAATAGATTTTAAGTACTGTTTCTGTTATGTTCTTATTAAACATGTAAAAGTCCAAAATAACCACTCTCTATATATGAACACATATCACTGTTCTTCTTTGGTGTAAATGAGAATGACTTACATTCACTATACACTCAAGCAATACAACAGTATTCCCAGTCTTGCATTAATTGTATAAAATCTTATGCAGGAATTCATAATGAGCTTAAAAATAGCACATTCAGTGTTCCATTTAAAACACCATCTTTTTGTAAATTTTTGATCACAAAGTAAAATACTCTCACACTTCGCCCTTTGTCTAGTTCCATATATGGTATTAATTCAGAATCTTAATCACACCTCAGCTCTATTAATCTACACTATCAGAATCTGTAGAAATGAAAATATGTACCGAGCAGTACTGAATCGATTACACAGTCAGGTCTCTTGAAAATGTACAGAATATGTCCATAATTTAAACCTTCAAAATATATCATCGTTTATTAACTACAGATCCCTCGGTAGAAAAATCAGAATTTCAACTCCTGTGATATAAGGGTAGAATACCAGTTCTAACAAAAATTTACTTAGGGAAATTTGGGGAAAATCACATAAATCCAGTTCTACAATTAAGAGTGAACAGAAGGGGATATCCAATTCAAATTTCCCAAATGGGTAGAGCTGTAGCATAAATAATTAAGGTCGCAGAGACGTTACCTTTCATATTGGCTTCAAATATTCATGATAACCGATAGAGAATGCACTCAAAAAGACCCTAACCTTATTCTTTGAACGCTGCCGTCCACTGTCCAAAAGCACAATTTCCGATCTCGAGCTCAGATATAGTGTCAATATTTAGGTCTCCTACCATAAATTCTGAATTAAGACTATATAATTCAATATCACTTAAACTGTCGATAATAATTCTTTATACTACACCACGCACTGAACACAAGTCGTAGATTACTCCTCATACAGTACGGACATTTTCTTTCGTATGATGAGGCACCTCTACTCTATTAATTAACTTGCAAAGTCATGGGCCTCTAATACCATCTTATATTTTTATTTTGTCCACGGAACGTATAAAGTAAACATACGACTGATCAGATGTCATAAAACATCAATTTTAATCTTGTTTTATATTATAAACTTCAGTTTTATATTTAAGTGACCATTGTATTTTTACACAAAAGAATTAACTATTTTTTTCATCGTATCTAATTTTACCACAGTTCAGTAGTATATGTCTGTTGATTTGTATTCACCTGATGATGGCCGTTAAGGGCCGAAACATGTATTAAGGCATAGCTGGGTATTGACCGTACTGACCTTGATACTCCTCAGTTGTTGCGTTGTGACTGAAAAATAATGTTATATAGTTATACCACTAACAACATTCAAACTTCTACCCATGATGCTTAGGTACACTGGGTTTTGAATTAGAACATGCTACCAACTACGGATTGTCACCAATATACGTGTATGAAAATTCCCAGCTCCGTGGAACCAATGTATGCTCAACGATAATGTCGGCATGAACACTACTGGAGCTATAGACGCTTTCTCCGGGATTCACGAATTCAGTACCATTGGGCGCGTCCAGATATTTTTAGACGAAATGGAAAGCTTTTTCTATTGCTATTAAGAAAGACATGCATTCAGGCAACATGTACATTTCATTGCAGGAAGTGTAAAATGATTACTACTTAACACATGGTATTTCTGTCTAAAATAATGGAAATATTTTAAAATACTTTCTTCAGAAATACTTAAAAAATATGCTTTTTGTCCTGTAAAATGAATATTTCATATTTTTGTTACTGTGAACGAAATCAATATATTTACTTCTTGATGCAAATGTAAACCTGGAGATACAAATGAGAGTTGATTCTCGAGCGTTCTATGGAGATTAATAGCAGAAATACTTAGTAATGTTCATGATGTGTATTTGTACCAACCGTCCTACAGTGCACACAATTTCACCTTTCTCTTCACTACATGTTTCGGCACTACTGTGCCATCTTCACGTGTGGTTTTGTTTACGTCAAACTATTGCACTGTATGCCATTATGTCTCCTTTATAAAAAGATTAAAATGTAAATATGTCATGCATAATAATAAAATTTATATATTAAAACTTTTCAAGATTTATCATCTATACGTCGCACTTCAAATTTGCGAGTTACGTCAATCCTCTCCTATGGGAGTACTTTTCCTATACTCTTGTGTATATCTGAAACGTGAAAATGTTACTCATTAATACCACGTTCCGACTTCTAACCGTTACGTGTGGTTTTACAATGTTTAATACTCACTGTGTCCTGTGTTGTATCCTTCCCTTGTGACTGCGTGCGTTGTATTGCTGGATGTGTGTGTGTGCTGTCTTCATATTGATTGAGTTATGATGTTGTGGGGGTAGGTGGTGCAGTGTTATGTTGTTCTGTGTAAATAGTGCATAATTCGTGAAATATTGGGTTATTTATATATATTTATTTACATTGTTCATATGCGTGTTTTTCTTTGTTGTTCTGTATATATTGTCGCGTATCGGGCGTATATCGCGACAAATAAGTTCACGGCGTATTTTATATAGCGAACTTTATTTCACATCCGCTCTCACAATCACTCAAATTACAATCTGACGATTACTGCTATCTGCAGTATCACAATTAGTACACTCCAAATGCCAGAATACAACTGACTGGCTGACTCTACGTCTCGACTCGGCGGCTGTCACAGTACAACTCAGTACAACAACTGTGAATAGCCTTCGCTGCTCCGTATGTAGCCTCGATCGGACAATACGGGAAAACGGCCACGTAATAGGCACCCTTGTTGCTATGTCGCTGTGTTGCTATGTAACGCTAGCGGAGGTAACCGCTGTTACTACTTGGTGACGTCACCGCTGTTGACTTGCGTTGCCTAGCGACCAGGATGCTAGGACTCGGCTAACATCGGCTCGCTTCGGCTTCGCTCGGCGCATCACGGCTGGCGGGGGGG
>NW_019739954.1:498447-513161 GCF_002891405.2 Cryptotermes secundus
GACGTCGTCTACAGGGACCTCTTCTCGTTGTGCCGTCGCAGGTTTCGTGTCCCCTGGGGCCGGCTTTTCTTCTTCTTGCCCGGTTTTCGAATAAGCGTCTAATTCTGCCATTAAATCCTTATGGTCTTTCCTGCTATCGGCTCTCATTTCTTTCAGCATTTCAAGTATTAGCTGAATGTCTTGCTCCTCCATTTCCTTGAGAAGCATTTCCATCATTTGCTGCGTCTCCATTTTGTAGCAGTAGAACACTCGATGCACAATAATTCAATTATAGTTTTCTAATGTGTTTAAGTATTGTCCTTTCTTATTCGTTGCTATGATATCCATAGTATTTTCTATTGTACCATATACATGTCCTGTGTTTAATGTGTTCTGAGTATCCTATATTGCTGTTATTGTGTCTTATGTCGTGTACATGTTCTTTGTATCTGGTATTAAATTTCTTCCCAGTTCGTCCTATATATTCCATGAGGCAATCTAAGCATTTCATACTATATATGCCACTACTGTTATAATTATTTATTCGTGGCCTTGATTTTAATATGTGCTGTAAATTATTTTTGTTATATTTCTTGTCTCTTTTCCTATATGTGTAAATGTTGCCCATTTCGTTTTTGTTTCTTGTTCTTCTGAATTCTCTGCAATGTTCTGCTTTTTTGTAATGTTTTTTTTTCTGATATTTGTAGTTAGTTTTGTAATTATATCTGTGTTGTACTTATTATTTATGAGTATGTTATTTATAGTAGCTATCACGTTATCTTTTGCTATTCTGGTAATGAAGAGAAGGGTGAAATTGTGTGCGCTGTAAGACGGGTGGTACAAATACACATCATTAAGAAATACTTAGACCTCAGAGAGAAATATGCATAGTTCACCTATCAAAATTAGTTTTTGACAGTAAATTTTTGTATCAGTCCAAATTAGGATAGTCATTGACTAATTTGTTCCAATTAGGTCCTTTGGAATTAATTACATTCAGCCTATAATCACTTAATTTATTTACCCAAAAAGTGCTTAATTTGCACAATTCTGTATATCTAATTTCTACTACTGGAAGGCAACACACACACACAAAATCTGGATTAAGCCTTTATTTCTATTCCAATATTTTGCTTCGTGTTGTTCCTTTGGTCTTCATAATAAAGTTACGAAATCTGGAATGTCACATACATACATACAACACTTCTATATGCTACATGAAAACAGGAGAGAAAAACTCCACAACTGTTGCTCCATGTTATCACACTTCAGTTCTATTTGCGAAGAGGCTGCTAATGACACTACTGTAGCACCTGGAGTAGGCTCTGACATTATTCTTGACATCTCACCTGCAAAGAACACATCTCATAAGCCTGTTCTGAAGGCACAGAGAGCATTAAAGTAATATGCGGCTGAACGTAATAAATACATGTAGAGGGATGGAACTTTAATAGTGGCAATACAGCTGTAGAGACGCCATGCAACGGAACCAAATAATGTTGCTTATACAACATGATAGTTACATACATTCCTTACATCAGACTAAATGGACTCCCCTTCCAACATCATGCGCATGCGCATTGATGAGAGGAACAGAGCCCCGTGTTAACTGGCGGTCTAATGTAGTTTTGTCACGATGTTTTCGAAGCAGAAACTACGGTGTTGGATAAAGATTGAATGTGCCAGAGGCAGTACAGCACAAGAGTGTCATCAAGGTCTTCAAGAGGCTTGCAGGGAATCTGTATTGCCTTACAGAACAGTGGCAAGATGGGTAAAAGCCTATAATGAGGGACGAGTAAATGTTGCAGACATGCGTCGGCCAGGTCGTCCTAGTGTCAGTGAAGAAGTGTATGCTCTTTCCGCATTACTGGAGTGTGATCCCCAACAGCGGACCGTCAATGCGCAGAATTACTGTTCATTTTTGGAACACAACCTGTGACCAATTTTGAGAAAGAAGCGGCGACACTTTCTGGAGACCCCACCCATCATTTTGCAGGATAATGCTCAGCCGCATGCAGCACAAGCTGTGGCTGATTTGTTCGATCGATGGGACTGGGGATTGCTTTACCATCCACCATACTCCCCGGACCTAACACTTGGAATTAAAATGGACTTCACTGTAAATGATAGGGAGCCAGGGTAGCTCAGTGGATATATTGACAGGTTTCAGATTGCATGGCTGGAGTTCAATTCCTAGCAGGGGCAAGAGATTAGTATCTATGACAGAGCATCCACACCGGCTCTGGGGCCCTTCCAGCCATCCATCTAATGGGTATTGGAGTTGAACTGAATGGGGTATGAAGGCGACCACTCACATCCATCTACTACAGAGGTTAAGAATGGTGGAGCTTCTCCACATATCTTCATGGCATGGTGCTTAATTAAGTAAAGATCAACTTTACTACTTACTCCGTGGAATCTTAACTTAGCCCCATGACATACTAGTATTTGTACGGGACATTTTATTTCCGAAATTTCTCACATCATAAATGCTTGCATATATTTTCCTGTTAAACTCCCTACGTAATCTATTAAACCTGGAACACACGTATTATGATATTTATAACGCTCGTAAATGCATTTCTTTCTGAAATATTGACACTTAAGAACGCTCTCAGAGTGCACGATATCACAATTATCAACATTGACTCTTACAATTTCCAACAGTTCCCGAAATATTCTCTTTCCGAATATTCCCATTATTAACTTATTATGTTCTTCAACATATGTGAAGGATATACATATACTTTATATGAAACGTATCCACCTCACAATACTAGTGCTCAAATATTAGATCGGGAATTCACGAATTATGATCTCAACCTAAGAATATATCACTCAATATTCTTCTGAGCATTAAAACAAAAAACGAACACATCAATATTATTGATTTGGCTAAAATATAAAATACAATAACAAGAATGTCTGCTGTAACAACTCGTGCTTTCCTGTAAACAATGTGATTCTGTAAGCAGTTTAATAGATGGAAACAATACAATTCCCTTATACTGTATACTACTTGCTACCACAGGTAAGCCTGAAAGATTAGATGGCGAGAATGCAATCCGTTCTCTATCACACCAAAATATACATCTAACTTACAAATCACTTGCCATCATTCTTCATGCTATAACACATACGCTAAACACAACTGTGCACATTTTACACTGTCATTGAACAGGATTGACAGCATAACACCAATGACAACATGTGTTTCACTTAGCATACCACCTTGTTATAAGCAAGAATTCTTGATGCAAACAAGATATGTATATAAAAGGGGAAACTACTGAATCCACTGTGGGCGAATGGAAATCTTGACATTCTTGAAAACACTACAAAACCTTACTACACATCACTGTATATATTATACACAAAAATATAATGTCACACTAGAGAATTTAAACTTCACTTTTGTTGTGCCGCAAGGAGTTATGGTAGCCTAATCCCTCGGGACACTTGTGGATACCTCTCACTGGGTCAGGGGATATACAGTAACAACACGTTGAATGACAATTGAAATAATGATATAATTGAATATAAAATATCTATGTACACGTAGTGCACTACCTTAACCTACCCTAATACATAAGTGATTCTGAAACTGCTACAATTCCTATGGCAGTGTACATTGGCTGCTATGCTTGGGTGATGAAATATCTACCGTATCGTTACTCCTTCATCCTTGTTACACCATGTAAAAGAACTGGCAATTGCTCACAGTGACCTCAATATAGGTAAGTACTCACATGACCTCCACAACCATAAGATGGCGCCGAACATTGGTCCCTTCATGTCTGACACTATCACTGGTTCTAGGAGCAACTACTCCTTCCAAATAAAAAAGCCTTTTCCAGCACTGTGGCTGGGGTTTTTATAGGGTTCCAGGGGGTCGCGCAAGTACTACCCATGCAGGTATCTGCCCTGAAATAGCCTACTCTCATTGGGTGTTCATTTCCCTCTTATAAACTAGCCCATATGCATCACTCGGCTGGTGCGTGATCCTCTTATGCGCGCACATTGGAATGGCTGACTGGCAGATACCGCACACACTCACTGGTATGATCTCATACGGTTTCCGGTCAGTCATCCTAGTAACCATCCCATCCGGTCCAATGTGTCTAGTGTTGAAATTGATTGCCGCCTATACCGTGGCATAACACTTTACACTCAACATTATTGTGACCAAAACATCATACATTATACCCACCACTATCTGTCACACAGAACTAAGATATAAATTCAAAAAATAACTTCTTCAATGGGAACTAGAAATTCACTTTGTGCCCTCTTCTTACAAGTACTTTATACTAATGCAAAAAAAGTATATCATTCTAATTATCTACTCACACGTGTAATATTCAGAAGCTACATACCAAAACTACACCGTTTTCTGTCATACCAGATACGCACTCATAAAATCTAAGTCACTCTCTATCCATATAACGACTAAAACACATTTTATGCAAATCACTGTTACATACGTACTTTACACGAGATTATTAAACACACCTCGAAGAATAATTGAATTTACAAGTGCATTATACTGCCACATTATGGAGATGGAAACATTGCTCGAGCACCTGCTAGCAAGGATGGATGCTGATAGGATGACTCACAAGGTGGAAATGCTGGCAGATTTGGACCCCAGGTAGGTAAAGACGGAGGCCAATAGGAAGACCGACAAAGATTTCCTGGCAAGAATGGATGCCAATACGAAAGCCTGGCTGCAGAAAGGTAAGCCATCCAAGCGGAAACGAAAGCCGACAAGAAGAAATGGCCGCCATGCGAAAAGGGATGGACACCAACCAGGCAAAAATTGACACAGAGTGGAAAGCCTGGAGAAAAAGAATGGCCACCAGCCACAAGGAGATGGTGGCTGAAATCAAACCCGAAACGGAAATGGAGACGATGGTCTACCAAGAGATGGAGGAAAGTCTAGAAGAAGAGCCAACCTCAGTGGGCATGAAACCTGAGACAGCACAACAAAAAGAGGTCCCCGTAGAAGACGCCACACTGATGCCGGTCGGAGAACCGAAGAAAAAAGGGGTAGGGACCGAAAATTGGCTGGAGAGCGCCGCCGCCAGAAACCGAAAAATTTGACACAGGAAAATTGTGGACCCCAGAAGAAATTGGTTGTTGTCCACAAAGGGACAACACGACGTGCGAAAGTGGCAAGGAAAACGCCAATAAACCAGAAGGTATCCCGCCGTGCAACAGTGCCACGGTGCAAAAGGAACATCTTCAAGAAATCTTCGAGCCAAAGAAATTGTGGACCGCGGAAAGAAGTGACCGCAACCGGAATGAAGATTATATGCTGTGCAGGCCACAAGCGTATGGGAGAAAACAAGAACAAGGTCGCAAAGAAAACCATCATGAAACTGACGTTCGGGAAGAGACTGTGGAAAGGCCCGGAATGCATCACTGGCATAAGGGACCGAGGCCTGAGACAGCAACTACAAGGCAGAAATGAAGTGAAGGACCTAGGCGGCAGACAGCCGCGATATGTGAAGAAACCAGACCTGAAGAAGGTACAAGTGAAAAGCACAGGAAATTGACATGAATTTCACAAAAACTGCAAGACTGGAGATCGCGAAGCGTATAGTCGGATCTTCTGTCAGCCTATGACAAGACAAGGATTGGAACTTGTGGAGGGGTCGACACCCTCCGAAACGAAAAAAATTGAATAGAGCACGGTGGAGGAACCGGTAACACAGAAGCACCGGCCTCCCCAGCTAGAACGAGTGAATGAGCGATGGATGAATGTGATATGATGCTGGACCATGGAATTGCTCGGGACGAACAATCCTAAGGGAGCGGAGGATGTAACGGCTGGAGAATAGTCGCTGCAAAGAGTAGCCGAAACAACATGAGTCGCAGCAAGCACAGCCTTGAGAGAAAAGGAACAGCGATGCATCTTAGGCTATTCGGGATGGACAGCCTTAAGGAGGGAGCAGTGTGAGGTATTTGTGCTATGCAGGACACCCCTTACGCCGCCAGCGGTGACGTAGCAGCATCGGAGCGCTCCTGCCGCTACGGTAACTGGCCAGTCAACACTCCACCCCCTCCCCCACTGTGACATAACACGGGACACCGCTGTTGACACAGGCAACAGGGAACGGTATAAAAAGCCGGCTGAGCAGTATGTGGCCAGAGTGTGTGATCAGGAGTGACAGTGTGGATCGTGAAGTCAACAAGTGCAGCAGAAGTCTAGCAGTCACCGAAAGCAGTGGATGTAATTGTGATACTGCCGATGGCAGTAATCGTGTAATTGTGAGAGTGAGTGGAATAAATTCGCTACATCCAAGACGGCGTGAAGTTATCTGTCGCTTTATACACCCAACACGTCACAATACTATTGTGAGAACATGAAAAGTCTGAAACTCAACACTGTGTGAACTATCCATCAATGAAGGCGCGAATGCTGTTTTTGAGATAAGAAGCACTGTAGTTTGGTAGACAGTAACCATTTTGGAGGAACCTGGTGTTCCATCCTCAGGGTTTCTTCTAATTTTGGTATGTCAGTATTAGTATATTACAGTTACACCTAGATAGTTATACAACTCCACCATTACACTAGCATCCAGTTAAGTTACTGCCTCGTCACCCACTAAACTTCTTAATCATTACTCCAGCTCTTCCATGAGCACCTCTGTTCCTGGCCTGGACAGTGGATTACTTCCTTTTCAGCTGAGGACCCCCCCCCCAAGACACCCAGGTAACAGGGACCCTGAGTGGTCATCATTTGAAAGCAGGTACAGATTCTTATTATGATCACAGCCCAGCACTTAACTTATTGAGGAGAGATGTTTATCTCCAAACCTTCTCTTCAGCTTTTATTTCTTAAAGTGCTGATTTGCAAAGAAAGGGGAAGCAGGTGGTTCAGAATTTGAGCGGAGTGTGGTACGCATTGAAGCATTCTACTATACACAGCGCTGTCTCACATTCACCACACCAGTACTGCGTATCTCTCATTTAGCTCTTTTTTCCGTAAACCAAACATCTTCTGTGCGGCCTTGCCTTCTTCCCCGTGGGGGGAATACAAGAACAAATGTCTCTCCATGAGTCATATCACTAGCCAGATTAGCTGCAGTAAATTCAACCTTTATGTTATCATAACAAGTGTTGGTGCTTCTGCGTTTCATTTTCCATCCATTTTGGCGGCATAAGACGTCGTAGGGGTGACCACAGAATTCATGAAGTTATTCTAAGAACTGGCTGGTATGTAGTGAACGAAAGCAGAGCTTAGCTGGCTCAAAAAAATATTTATGGTCATCCCTCGAAACGACCACCAAGGTCAGTACGATAAAATGGAGTCAACTGGAGCGATAATACATGAAGGAATGAGTTCTTTTCCCTCCCCCACACACACCCGTATCGTCACAGGGGGTGACCACAGTGTTCTGCCTTAATTTGTGGCGTTTTTTTAAGAACTGGCTGCCATGTACTGTGCGAAATCAATCGATCTTGCAAGAATAAAATTTGGACATCCCTCTTCTAAGAATTCCAATTGAGTGTGTTAGTGTGGCCAGCTCAGGGCAATATGATATTATAAACACAGCACATATCACGTCTCTGCTGTTTATGACTTCATAGGAAAGAAAACACACCATTCATAACAGTTTGAAGGAGGAAACCACTACCAGAAGCAACACGATTTTGCTGCAAGACAGGCATATGTAACGATGACTTAGCGCAGCTAAACAAATGCCTCATTAGATACGGTTCTCCTGACAACAGAGCAGCGAAAAATCTAACAATCTACAGCAAAACCATCAATTATTATGGGCGTTATAATATAGGTGTGCAGCTGGACGAAACATACACGTCAAACCACACTGAACGGTTAAACAGTCCCAATTACTTTGTTCCATTATCTGGTGACATGCTTACTTGAGAGTTACTTGATATGGGTTCCTCTGGTTTCCCAGGACTGGATTCTCATTCCTATAATTTTGGCAAAAGATGGAGCAGCACCTAAACTGCATAGAAGTTAACTCTTTCTTTACCTGCCAGATGGCTTCCAACATAATTTTCACATAAAATTCCACTGCTGAAAGCATTCCAACAGGAACTTCACAATGCTGGATTTGAGGTTCTCATGACAGTGACTATGAAGTGATGGTCTTCTAGGTTGTAACACCATGTACTTCAGAAACAGCATGTTTCAGAGGAACATGCTGCCTCTATCATTAGGGTCAGAGAGTAAAGTCAAATGTTGGGCTCCTTCAAAAATAAACAGCATTACAACCTAGAATTATGTATCTCCAGCAACCTTATGAAATTACAGCCACATTCTAACTGCATGCTGAGAATTATATCATTGTACCTCTAACAGTATTGAAACAACAAATGGTAGGGCTTTTTATACAGAGGGGTCCAAAAAATGTACTCACTCTTTGATAGTCTATCTTTGGAACAAAATGACATGTAGTTAAAATTCTTGCGCGGAGAGAGAGAGAGAGAGAGAGAGAGAGAGAGAGAGAGTGTGTCATTGTATGTGACCACCATTAGCAGCTAAACAGCATCAATGCCGCTGAACTGCTGAGCGAACTACAGCTGTCAAGTGCGTCCGGTGTGATGGCTGCACACAACACTTCCCCATAGGTAGAAGTCAACAGGTGTTAGGTCTGGAGACCGTGGTGGGTACTCAACAGCACCTCTTCGACTTATCCATCGTCCAGGTAGAGTGTCATCCAAGTACGCCCTGACATCTCGATGGTAGTGAGGTGGAGCACCATCTTGTTGTAGGTAAAATCTCTCATCTCCAAACAGCTCTCGAATGGCAAGGAAAATCGATGTCTGAAGCATATCGAGATACACCTGACCAGTTATAGTACCTTCAAAGAAAAAAGTACCAATCAAACCGCGTGATGACAGACCACACCACACATTAACACCCAGTAGATTCACTTCCTTGCCCACGTGAATGTGTTGATTTACAGGAGCCCAATACATACAATTGTGGCGTTTAACAGTACCATTCATTTTGAATTGCGCCTCGTGAGTACCACTTCAACACAGCCTTGCATTGCTCAAAGAACAATCTTTCAGCCATTGTTGCTGCTGGCTTCTGCTCACCACGCAGGCGGCATGACACTCATGTGACTCATGTGACCTTCGCCATCTGTTGAGAAAACATTACACTACACTACCGCTCAAGAATTGTAACTACATGTCATTTTGTTCCAAAGATATTGACTATCAAAGAGTGAGTAAGAATTTTTTTGGACCCCCACCTCTATTTATATCAAGCTCTAAAGGTAAATTCTGCACAAATTATCTTGTAACTGGTAGAAGTAAGGTGCTGATCACAGTGGCCACGCAGTCTAAGGCATGAAATGTCTCCACCCACTCAAACACTTGGATCGTGGTTCGAGTCCCACTCAAGGAATTCTGTGTTTGTTAGGTAGCGGCCTTGCAATGGGCTGATCTTCCAACCAAGGAGTTCTACTGACTGTCTGAAATTAAGAATCTGAAGTGAAATGAAGGGTTTCAAGGATGCCCTATGCTCAAAGTGGAAACAACAGAAATAGGAGGAGGAGGAGGAGGAGAAGAAGTAAGGTTGGAAGAAAAATGATGGGCAAGAGTTAAATGGATACATGCTGAAGTGTCAGCAGGTCTCCATGAACACAGAATATAGTTAATGTGAGTCATTTTCTGCATGTACATGACATACTCAGTTCAAATGAAATTCACTAATCACTATAAAATGTAACTGTATTGAGAAATTAGTTATCTAAGTTCCACACATGAAATTACTCAACTCTTACACTGCACATTCACAGGGAAGTGCAAATTCACTTTCTTGCAGATCCTTTGCCAGTCTTGTTCTCCCGGGATGACGCAGAAGGTATTCTGTTATCATCCCCACTGTGGAAAGGAATATTTTTAACAGCTGCCAGCATTTCTGGTTGATCTGCACTGCAGACAGGACAGCTATGTATCCTGTCCACCCCTTTGGTGTACAGATGAACACAATGCAAATGTAACAATGCAAGGCACCTGTCACACCTGTAACCCTAACACAAACACAGGGCTAGTCAAATAACTATAGAAAGCAATTTATCATGGACACTTTATAAATTTCAAGTTATAGAACATACTATGTTTGCCATAGATATATACCTTCTTAATTAGTCAACACAATGGTAATTAGATGGAAAACACTCAGTACAGTTTACAAAATAAGAATGATAGTCTGCATTTTTTAAGTACGTTATTTAGTGATGCTGCCAGTATCACGACTCTACAACATCAATGATAGGAGATTAATAATGTGAGGCAGTTGGTGGAATATGAGCTCACAGGGGAAACGAAAGTACTTGGAGAATTCCTGCCCCAGTGCCACTTTACTGACAACAGATCCCAAATTACTTGACCTGGTATTTAACCCCACGCAGCCAGGGCAGGGTACTCTGAAGGAAGAAGCCATTTTTCATTGGAATTTATTAAATAAAGTGTTTCAATTACAAATCAATAACCTGATGGAAAACTAGGCCGCGCCATAGCTCAAGCACTTAGTCGCTGGCTAGCAGCCTCCGTAGTCTAGAGGTAACGTTCCCACCTCATGACTCGTAGTACGCGGGTTCAAATACCCAGCGGAGGTCGTCGAATTTTTAAGGGCGGAAAAATTCAGGGAACAAGTCCTCCGGGAGGGACTTTAAGCCATGGGTCCCGTGTCGTAGCTTTACGGCACGTAAAAGAACCTCATATCTCCAAAGGAGGTCACTAAGCCAAATTATGGATGTTTCCTGCCCAACAGCAGTCTCTAATACCTCTGGTAGATGGGGGAAGCATTATAGATACCTCTCAGCTAGTAGAGCCGGTCTCGCTGGCTGGGCGGGACTGATGGTAAGCACCAGTACCGGTAGGATATAGAGACTGGTAGAATATCATAGAGGGAAGCACAATGGACCAAGACAGGTCTAAGTGCATGGGGAAACCCACCCTCTCCGATAACTAACTAGTCGCTGGCTTCCCAACGCGGCGGCCAGGGTTTGATCAAGTGGGATCTGTGGTGGACAAAGTGGCGCTGGGGCAGGTTTTCTCCGAGTACTTCAGTTTCCCCTGCCAATCTTCATTCCACCAATTGCTCCACAATCACCCTCACCTATCATCTGGGGCCGGTACAATAGGCCAGAAGTGGCCACAGTGCAAGGGACTTAGTCCCACCCCACTAGCAATAAAAAAAAATGATGGAAAATTAGAATATCTTGAATTTAACCCTTTCCATTCTACATACATATATGTACATATGTCCTATGACATGTTAGGTTAAGTTACGGCACATGGTAGTGTGGTTGGTTGAGGCACTATGCTACAAGCAGGATGGTACTGAGTTCAATTCCTGGTGAGGTCACTGGATTTTGTGATTGACCTAATCTTTCCATCCGCTTTATGGCCCTGGGTTGATTCAGCCTCTAACAGAAATGAGCAACAGGAATCTTCCTGGGTGTAAAGGATGGCTGACACGTAAGGCTGACCTCTCCATCATCTGTGAGCTGACCGTCTAGAAAATATTGGAACCTCGAGATCTCAGAACCCTATCGGCCTCCACAGCCTGTTAGAGGGATAGCTTTACCTCTACAGTAATGTTTCCCAATCTTCATATACCTGTGGCACAGCCAGTTAGTTTAGAAAATGGAGGCACAACATGTAGCCAAAATTGTGAACACAACCACAGGTCATACATGGTTGGGGGTCTAAAGGCCCCTCTTTCCCACAAACATTTTGAAAAATGTGATCACAAAAAAGGTTACATTTGAGGTGGACCACTCAGGCTGCATTTATGAACTGTGGCAATAAAAGAGCAGTAACATAAAAAGTAGACAAGTAAAATGTGTAGTACACTTCTATTCTTGCAGAAACACTTGTGTTCCATAGGACACATTTTGGGAAGCACTGCTTTACAGTTGTACAAATACATGTAAACAATGAACAGCTCCATGGATGTAAAAAGAACTCATATATAAGTTGCATAAAACATCCCTAAGTATGAGTATAAAAAGATTTAGTCACTTTGTTTGAATAAGCAGAAAAATCCCCCCCATTCTGAATGTTAAAAAATAGTACTCCTCTTATAATTAAATCTCTAATGCCAGTCCACACTTTCTGGAGAGCATGGGGCTTTGACTCTGTTTGTTAGGAAACATGACTCTTGAAGAAACCTGAACTGTACTACTACTAACAGCAATGGCTTTCACACTCCATATAATAGCACCCTTCCAGTTCAGCAAAGACTTCAGTGTGTCCCCCTTTCTTAACTCTATGAATGTATGTAAAAACAGCTTTTCAGCTCTTCAATCTTAAAATCAACACATTTGAGGGTTTTATCTGTTAATAATTAAGAAGATTTTACAAATGCTGTGATATTCTGAGAATTGTGATCAATTCAATTTTATATTTTACTTTACAAGACTATCCTGCAGCCTCCTCAAACCAAACCATTCACAGATCCTCCTGGGGGGAGGGGTTACCCACACTCTGGAAACCAGTGCCTGACATTATGTTGTATGTTTAGTGCCTAAACATGGTCACACTGATCTCTCAGACCTGTGCCCAGATCCATTTGTAATGTGAGAGCACTCTCTGGGTGGAATGTTACATCCGTTGATGGGGTGACACAAACAATGGCCAAGTGAGACAACCTGTCACTTAACGAGGGCTTCAAACCACAGCAAAATGTACATAGTACTGCTACAGACATGGGTGAGAAAATTACAGGGCAAAAGAAGATAAAAGGGATGAAAGAAATTGGTTCACCCCTTTTGGTTAGCATGTAGACAGGACAGCACTGAATTCAAGATAAAGCAGAATGTTTTATAACTGTCTTTTCATTTATCATGTTTTCCTTTGAAAGAATGTGAATGACCAATAACAGGCATCTTTCTCATCCACTTAACCCAGGAGTCCTGAAACTCTGTGACACCATGCCTTCCTAAAATATTACATACATTTACATGACCAACATATTACCAGTCAGCAAAGAATGCAATTATGCATACTGTTGCAGATCCATCAGACTGTATGGTGACAGCAGGAACCTAAAGAGTTGTACAACCTCCCTATATGTGCAGCAATCTACATTATTCTCTCTACGGAGACAAAAAAGTTCATGAAATATTTTGCCGACTAAAGCTACAGTCTCCAAAAACACCTATATAAAATCTGACTTGCCAGAATTGTGCATAGATATACCATGCTCCAGATAATACTTGAAAACTTGGCAACTACCTGTAGATAAGGCTGAGACCCACAGTGTTGGGAACCATGATATAACAATTTCCTCTTCTCCGTTGGAAAGCTTCTAACTTCATACTTTACCCATACAGGGCCAATGTCAAGGGCTGTCCATCTCCAACTTCTAAAATTCCTAAGTACATATGCTGAGACTTTGTTCTTTACACCCTTTCACAGCCCAACTAATAGTTCACAGCAGCTTGCATGCATGTTTTCAATGGTCTGCTTGTTTTATTAATTTATCTGTGGTTTATTTAATGATGCTGTCAGTATCTCAGATTATATAGCATCGAAAGGCAGGATAATAAACTGAAAGTATGTGGAAGGAAGCAGTGAAAGCCTAATTAGAGGTAAGTATCCCACACCTTGCCTGGACAGAATAAACAAAACCACAGTGAGTTTCAATCTGAACAGTTAGTGTGTCAGCAGAGATTCAAACAGGACAGCCCTCAAATACAGGTGAGATTTAAGACAACTTGCCGAGATTGACCCCTTGCAATGAGGTTGAAAAAAGAAAAAGGGAGTGTTAACATGTCTCTGAAAATTAATTATGAAAGAGCTTACATCTTCATACTTACCTGCATAACAATACGTTTGCAGAGACGACAAATATTGACATAGTCTTCATAAGCTGAGAGTATGAGGGGTTCCAACTCCACAATACTCAGGATAGTTAAATGAACTTTTCCATCCTGCATGACAAAAATTAAGGATATGCAGACTCCATGAACAGTACATTGACACACTTGACATAGAATGTAATAGTTCTGTAATAATGTCATTTAAAATTTACATATTCAGTGATGCTATCAGTATTGTACACTATATAGCATTAAGTGATAGTGAATATTCTAAGGACACCTTATGAAGACATCACATATCATCATCATCATCATCATCATCATCATCAGTAATCTGTCAGACAACAGGTCCACAGTCTCTTCCAAAACAATTCCTCCACTTAATGCGATCTTGAGACTTCTCCTTCAAATCATAGTATCCTCTTCTGTCCCCAAAGTCATCGAGCATCTTACATCTTCTTGTCACTTCTATCCGCCCCTCAATCTTTCCTTCAATAACTTCTTTTAGAAGGCAGTTTCTGCGTAAAACATGACGAATCCAATTAGCCTTCCATTTTCTTATTTCGTGTAGGATATTCCTCTGCTCACTGACTCTAATTAACACTTCTTCATTTCTCACATAATCGGTCCAACTGATTTTCTCCATCCTTCTCCAACACCACATTTTGAAACTTTCCAGATGTTTCTGATCTACTGCCCTAAGTGTCCATGTTTCAGCCCCATACAGAGCTATGCTCCAAATGTAGCATTTCACTAGTTTCTTCCTCAAATTTAAGTCCAATTTGCTGGTAAAAAGATTCTTCTTCCTAAATGCAGCTTTTGCCATGGCAATCCTGGATTTAATTTCACTAGTACACCTTCCATCATCTGTTAACAAGCTACCCAAATATTTAAAACATTTCACATTCTCCA
>NW_019739954.1:514027-527198 GCF_002891405.2 Cryptotermes secundus
TTTGGCCCTGTCCGTGGCTCTTTTCAATTCATTCCTCAGTCTCCTGTATTTCCTCCTGCCTTCTTCATTGTTGACATTCTTCCATTTCCTTCGCTCCTCCATTTTACTCATCATCTCCTGTGTAACCCATGGTTTCCTTGCTATCTTCTCAACTTTACCAACCAAATCACTGATAGTATCTAACATGCATTCTTTTATATCGTTCCACTGCACTTCAGCATTTCCGCTTTCACCTTCAACTGCACCGAGTTTCTCTTCTAGGGTCTCCTGCATGCTTTGTCTTTGAATCACATATCATAATGTTATAATATGGAAGGCCTACTTTTTCCATTATTCTCTTTTTCTACTTTCTAGTACACATGATTGGAAAGCTCCAGTCTATACTGGAGTGCACATTAAAACATTAATTACAACTCAAATTATTATTTTATAGCTGCCTTTTGATAAATCAAACACTGTTTTAATGTCATTAATAAACATTTCCCAGACCTCTAAATTTTTTTTTGACTGTAGTTTCTGTCACTACTGTGGTTACATCATTACCACCATTCCTATACTCTTTGTATGGTTAAGGCAGGCAAAAATAGCTTAAGCAGCTTATGCACCTTTAAACCCCCTCGTACTCACTAAGTATAGTAAATATGCTTCCTATGGTAGCCTGTTTTTGGTAGTTTCTCTCCCACCTCACAAATTTATGCGATTGGATTTCAAGAAAATATACCATGAACACATCCAGTGCTGGTAGGAAGAAAGGCCCAGAACTTGAAGTAGAGCGTGCAACCCACATTTATGTGTTTTTCGATGAAGCGTGTATTTGAAAACTAAAATGAGGAAAATCTTAAATCGCAGTAATTTAAAGAGACCATTAACTTGAGATCATTGAAAATGGATGTTAAATTAGCAAAAACATTAAACTGGGATACATTAAACAGGAATTTTGCAGTATTTTGGATTAGCGCAGCACACACACTAGATTGAAACAAGTATATTCAGTGTTGCTCCTGAAAGGGGTGAATAAATTAATGAATAAGCAACATAAACACAAGCTTGAACCTGTTCTTCTGGGACAGCTTCATCTTGGTTGTCTCGTTACCACTTATTTTCGTAACATTACTGTAGCAACCCTTACAGTGGAAGTCATAATGTTTTAACTATCACCAGAGAAAATCATAATTCCAAAATATCGTTCTATATAGGAGATAGCCCATTTCCTGAGCTTGCCAAACAGTCAAATTTTCCCATGCCAAGTGGACAGAGGGAGCCACCAGAAAGGGCAGAAGCAAAATGGTGACGTTGGTTGAGAAAGTGGAGGCTTTTCCTATGATATGGTTCCTGCATTTGCAAGGGAAGTCTGCCAGGAAGACCCACGACCAGATGACCGCTGTGTATCAGAAAGGTGTACCATCATATGACACAGTGGTCAGGTGGAAGAGGCGCTTTCATTGTGGACAGACAAACCTCAAAGATGAACCCCGAAGAGGAAGACCATCTCTCATTGAGGGTCCAGGAATTGTGGCACAGGTAGAATCTTTCATCCTATCCAACAGGCGCATAAATATCGAAGCTACTGCTCATGAGGTTCACATTAGCCATGGGTTGCTTTTCAGCATAATCCATGACGAGTTACACATGACAAAGGTTGCTGCACATTTGGTGCCACGACTGTTGACACCAGTTCAAAAACAGCAATGGATGGATGTAGCAAAGAAACTTTTGCAGGTGTGTCAAGACAAAAAGGTGGAACTTTTAGACCGCCTGATCATGATGGATGAATGTTGGGTCTATCATTATGACCCTGAAACAAAGGAAATGAGCAAGCAGTGGAAACATGCAGACTCGCCATCATCAGGAAAGGTGATGTTGAGTGTGTCCTGGGATCGGCAGGGTGTCATCATGACCAACGACACGGCTCACAAAAGGGCGTCACCATTACTGGTGAGTACTACCAGAACCTTCTGAGAGAATTACAGGAAGAAATCAAGAAAAAGTGATGCAGAATGCTGGGATAAGGTGTGTGACTTCTTCACAACAATGCACCAGCTCATGCTGCTCATGCTATGATGACATTTGCTGCCAGTTTGGAATATGAAATTCTCCCCCATCCACCATATTCACCAGACCTGGCACCAAGCGACTTTTTCCTCTTTCCACAGCTAAAGAAGCCACTTCATGGTAGGCAATTCCAAGATGATGATGCCATTTCTGCAGTGGAGGACTTCCTAAACAGTCAAAATGAGACCTTCTATGATCAAGATATCCAGCAGCTAATGCATCATTGGGGAAAATGTGTGGCCTTGCAGGGGGCATATGTAGAGAAGGGCTAACTCACATACAGTTTCTTGCACCTGTGTCTCTGTTTCTACTGGGTGATAATTAAAACTTTATGACTTCCCCATGTATTGCAGTAAGACATCACACATACCTTCTGATACAGCCATTGGTATTTACAGAACTTCTCAAGGAGGGCTTCAGTGTCTGATTTGGTCATGTTCCCCGGTAAAGATGAATTCAAATTGAGACATGCTGTAGAAGAAATGCAGCCATCTTCAGAAGTCACAATCTCAGACAGAACTGTCTTGAAAAATTCCAATTCGGCTGCAGAAAACTTGCTGAATGTCCTGTTTCACACAGAAGGGAAAACTAATAAGCTGCAGTATTTTTAGTGAACACATACATACTGTGAACTTCAATGGCAGGATGTTATTTGTAACAGTCTCCTTTCTCATTTCTACACATAGGCTGTTCAGTAACATCCAAAGCTGTGTTGCATTTGTACGAGTATCTATTACTTCAATGCAGACGTCCAAAACAACAAAGAAAAATTAACACAGCCTCTACTTCTCCACATAATCATCACTTCTACTGACAAATCGGTCCCAGTGATACACAGCTTGTTTAATCCCATGGTAACTCTTGTAAAGTTCAAGGCTGTGGGTCCCTCCCGAACGTTCATAGCTGACCACCAAGCCACATGGAGTCAAATCACAGCAGACAATAATCTTAATATTACCTAGTTCTTACTTCCATTTCTTTCCTGAAGAACTGAAAGCTTGGGCTATCAGTTTCACTATCAATTTAACACAAACTTCACCAAAAAAAGCAGGGGGGGGGATGGTAGTAGTAAAAAGGTGAAGTCCTTATATAGTGTTCCCACTTTCTTCTGGTTTCAAATAAAGGCCAATATAAATAATGTACTGTCATGAGAGAGGCACATGGTAGCATAGTTGCTACAAGCCAGAAGGTCATGGATTCGAGTCCTGATGAGGTCATTGGACTTTTTCAATCTACCTAATCCTTCCAGACACACTATGGCCCTGGGGTTGCCTCAGCCTCTAACAGAAATGAGTACTAGGAATCTTCCTGGGGGGTAAAGGATGATTGGCGCATAAGGCTGGCAACCTTACCACCATCTGTGAGCCGACTGCCTAGAAAATGTGGGAGCCTCAACACCTCACAACCCTATGGCCTTTCGCGGTCTGTTACAGGGACAGCTTTACCTTTACCTTTTACTGTCACAAGACTTAACAGGAAGCAGGGAGGAGGCAACACAGCTTGGTCAGCACAGCCCTCCCCCCACACAAATTATGAAAACTCATTCCTCTTTCTCATTCTTGTTCCTCACAGAAAACCAAAGAATTGCATATCTGTGTAATCATCAAAACATTCTTGAGGCTATAACTGACATAAAACCGTGTTTGCTAGATACAGAGAAGACAATTGTAGTCTGAGAACTCAGAAGTGGAGGCATGCAAATGTGCGGAGAGAAACTAGATGCAAAGCCAAAATCACAGGAACTTGCAAGTTAGTTCAGTGTAAGGTGCAGGGAAAGGAGAGTGCAGAAACATGCAGTGAAATAGGAATAAACGTAAACAAGCTGACATCAAGATTTCAAGTTGCAACTGAGCGAGACAATAACAATTCCAACATATAGTGGCATATTTGCTCCATGCAAGAACTGCTGAGCCACAGAAACAGCCACTGCTAATACACACACAACAATAGAATACTGGGGTTATGCAACCCATTTCTAGGCAACGGCTTGGTAAACACATCTAAACATAGGCGGTGACATCACACAACAATACACAGACTGTGTTTCCTGTCCACAGTCCATGCCGAGAGGATATAAGATTCAGCACAGTTCAGTTCACGCAGCTGTCAGTAGGATATAACAATGGGAAGTTAGTAGTTGGAAAAGAATCAGAAGTCAGCCTGAGAAGACATAGTGTGTGACTTTACATGTGCTGTAGTACAAGGATACTGGGAGTGTGTAATTTAGTGAGACTTTCATAGTTCCTGTGTTATAAATACATTCCCAGGAAATGGACAGTGAAGACACTATAAAGGCATAGCCATTGTTGTGATCTGTTACCTAGCAATGACTAGTGTAAGCAGACACTGAACACTTTGTGTGTTATAGCTACACTAACCTTCAGAGTGTTATAATTACTTGTACTTACAAATTGTGACTATCCAATAAATTGATTCAGCAATCCAAACCCCATCTACAAGCCATTAATACACGTCACAATATGATGTAACACTATTATTGCAATTTTCAATCCACCGCAAACACACAGCAACAGACATAATAATACCAAGTGACTCATGTCATCCACAAGAACACAAGATATCTGGTATTAAATACCTTACTGATCGAGTAAACAATTACCCCATCACTAAAGCAACAAAAGATACTGAGATAGCCACTATAAATAACATACTCGTAAACAATAAGTACAACACAGATATAATTACTAAAATAACTACAAATAAAAGAAACCAAAACATTACAAAAAAAACAGAACATCACAGAGAATTCAGAAGAAGAAAAAACGAAATGGGCAACATTCACATACATAGGAAAAGAAACAAGAAGCATTACAAAAATATTTCGTAACACAAAATTAAAACTAGCATTTAGAACTAAGAATAATTTACAACATATCTTAAAATCAAAAACACAAACAAGTAAATATAACAAAAGTGGCATATACAGAATGAAATGCCTAGATTGCCCCATGGAATATATAGGACAACTGGGAGAAAATTTAATACCAGATGTAAAGAACACATACATAAGACACAATAACAGCAACACAGGATACTCGGAACACACATTAAACACAGGACATGCATATGGTACAATAGAAAATACTATGGACATCATAGCAACACATAGGAAAGGACAATATTTAAACACATTAGAAAACTATCATATATACAGAACAACAAAGAAAAACACACATATGAATAATACAAATAAGGAAGTATATAACCAAATATTTCAGGAATTACACACAATTTACACAGAACAACATAACACAACCCCACCACCTACCCCCACCACATCTACCGCCGCCACGTCATAACTCAATCAATACGAAGACACACACACACATCCAACATTACAACACTCGCAGCTAAGAAGGGAACACACATCACGAGACGTGGTGAGTACTAAACATTACAATACAAAATTTAACAGATAGAAGCAGAAAATAATAATAACAAGCATCTTTTTTCACGTTGCAGGTTTACACAGAAAATAAGAAAAACGACCCCGTAGTGAACGAACCACATACAAGTTTTAATTAAGACAAATAAGATGAGTTATCTTAACAAGTTTTAGCAAGTGTAAATTTATCATAGTTGACAAACACGGACTTTTTAAATACTTTTTAAATGGTTGGTGAAAACATATGAAGGCAGGCAATGCAATAGATTGATGTAGTTGGGACACCTGATGATGGCACTGTGTTGCCGAAACATGTTGTGAAGTGACAGGTGAAATTGTGTGCACTACAAGATGGCCACTGTATACATATAATGGATGACTATTATTTCCTTTATTTTGTGAACAAGAAATAACCCAAGCATGTCATATGATTTCTGCTTTCCAGAACTCCTGCTTCAGTTTAGTGTGATGGTGGTTGAAACAAGAATCCTACTCCCTTTTACTTTTTGCCTAAAATCATTACTGAACACCATTGCTTACTCTGTGTACCATTATTTCAGAAATTAATTTGATGTTCATATTGTACTTATCTGTTAAAAAAAACTTTTTTTTAATTAATAAATTATGTAAAGAATGTATTTTATAATTATGCACAATAAATCCTATAAGTAGAAAAACAGTTTCTTGATGTAGTTCTGCATAACCTCCATTTAGTGAAAACCTTGATTAAGTGCAAGAAAAGCCATTCCTTCAGTCATTAAACAGGGATTTCACTGTAAACCGTTTTCACAGTTCTAAGCGCATGTTCATGTTGTTCTCTTATTGTTTTATACATTTAGATGTTTTCTACCTGCAGTTTTAGTGTGTCACTGTAATAGTACTGCTTTAGTGTTCATCCTAATGCCAGACCAAGGATCATAAGGGCAAGTGCTATGTAAACAGCCCAGATACAAAGTTTAAGAGTTTACAGTTATTTCAAGTGAGAAGCACAAGCTTAGCAGCCAAAGTATGACACATGCCAAAGTTTATGGTAATACAGGAGCTAAGGTGATGGTGATAACTGTATCTGTGGCCAAGTGATCCCTAGAAATATGAGGAAACACATTGTTTTATCTCCACAGAAAACTCACAGAGTAAGAAATGGGGTTAACAGCAGATAAATGACAGTAATGACAGTGTAACCACTACAATTTATCATAACCCACCTTGAAATGTGACTGTCCACTGTGTTAACAAGAAGATAATATTTTGCAGGTGTAATTTCATCCTGTGCGCATCGGATCTCCATATTGAGTCCCTTAATAACTTTGTTGATAATCGAAACTGCCAATTCCATATCCTTAGGGCAAGGACCTGCTGTTGCTTCCTCTTCATCAGCTAAACACAACAGTTATTTGGTGCACTGAACATGAAATATCGAAAGTACATATGTATTATCAGGTGATCAAACTTTACAACCTTAACAGCATGATGTTCGCCATGTTAGTGCTGCCAACGCTAAAAGTTTTAATATGTGTAAAGAATTTAAAACAAACATGTTTAAGTAAGATCTGAGGTTTTCACAGCAGTGACTGTGAAGAAATCAGTCTTCTGGGATGTCTGTGAGCACCTGCTCATGCTGGTTCCTTGCTCGCGGATTTTCTTCTTTTTTCTTCTACCTTGAAGTTGGAGGCAATATGTTCCTCTGAAACATCAGTTAACATAATATCTACATGGCAGAACATCCCAGAAGACTGCTTTCTTCATGTTTCTTTAAGTTGAATCGTCTATACAAGTGACGTGACTCTTTACAGTAAAGTGCTTCGCAAAACCCAACTTAATACCTGCAGATGCTTTGGATAACACTTAAAGGCATAATATTCTTCCTTTCAGAAAGTATTAAAATATGCAAGGGAAAAAGTCAAACTTTAAGATAATAAATGTGTTGAATAAACTGGTGCAGTAGGTCAATGGAAAGGCATTTTATTAGTTTTGAAATAAGCATAAAATGAGCTAGTTGATTCTAACCAGTTCTGACAATGGCATACAACACCCAGATTTTCTGGGTGTTTTCACTCTGTCCATCATCTGGCATTCTAAAAAACCAGAGAACACAGTATTTCAGAAACTGGATCTGCTCTCATCCTCAGGTGAGGAGGAAGAACACCGACTCTGTTGGAGCCCTTACAAAGACCTGACCTCAATCACTACACAACCCATGACAGTATAACTGCAGCTGTATAAATACCTCAGACCAGGCTTTATCAAAGAGAGGTAACAGCAAATATATACAATAAAAATTGCGATAAAGCATGCAAAGTCCTGAAACTAAGACAGAAATGGAAGTGAAAATTTTATACAACAAATCTAGCCAACCAAGTCCATGGAAGTTAACACATAGTATTAACTGGAGAATTTTGTGAAAGCATTTTGTGCCTACCACTAGTGCCATCTGTGTAGTAAAAACTGAACACTCGTGACTAAAACTTTATGAAAACCCATGATGAATCTGTCACACCATACTGATCTTCTCTGTGAGTTGCTAAGCTCACTGCTGATGAGAAGGATCCAGATGCGAGAACTGTCCAAACTGAGATTGCTAAACGCACTGGTTAAGCATGCCACATGGGCCGATTCCTTGTATTTGCTATACCTGCTGTTACTTCCAATTTTCAAAATCCTAGCTTCATCCCAGCCTACCCTACGTCCCTCTTCATGGACCTGTTGGGCTAATTTTGATTTTCCTAGAGGATCCTCTTTAAAATTGTGCCTATGGTCATGAAGCCACACAGCTAGAAATCTGCCTGTTTTGCCAATGTGGCTTCTGCCACATTCAAATGGAATGCTGTAGGCTCACTGGCCACCTGCTGCTGATCTCTTTCCGGCCTGGTTTTCGTGAGTGTACACCTAGGTGTGTGTTTAGTTCTGAAGATTGTCTTATGTTATATTGATTCCCTATACCTTTAGACTTCTCTGAAACGCCTTTCACAAATGGGATATACAGAAAGCTCAGAGGCTTTTCCTCAGTCAGAACAGCCAATTCAAACCAAACACCTCCCAGATACAAGTTTAGAGCACTGCCTCAAGAGACTCAGTTCCATGACTGTGTTATAAATCATGTTGTCAAGGAATAATGATGAATGTGGGAGTTGAACATTCTGATCAATAACTTGTCAGGCAAAGTACCATGAAGTCTGGTGATATAACTTCTAGCAGTGAATCAGACACTGATTAAGACTCTTTCCTGACTGACAGAACTAATTTTTTAGTATTACTTTAATATTGTGATTCCATTCATACGAGTACTTTGATGGAGCACACAGAGACTTGGAGAAAAAGCTCCATGCATGTTAGTTCTTAGTACTATACTTCACTCATTATTAGTTTAAGCCTGACACAAATAACCATATTTGTATTTGTCACTGCAATATTCCATTGATTGGTTACTTAGCTCACACCAATTCTTTCCTACTACAGAGGTATAGTCAGTTTCTGAGTAAACATATGGTTACTAGGGCATAACTCCAATCCCATCAGGCACAGATTTTATATGTTTAAGTTTGGTACCATGGGATCACAACAGTGCCATGCAAATTGGCTCAAGCAAGAGCTGGGATAGCAGTCGGTATAGCGACCAGCTACAGGCTGGATGACTAAGGGGATGGAATTTGAGTCTCAGTGGGGGCAAGATTTTTCACTTCTCCATGTCGTCCAGGCCGGCTTTGGGGCTCAACCAGCCTCCTATCCAATGGGCACTGGAGGCTCTCTCCCCGGAGGCAAAGCAGCAGGAGTGTAAGCTGACCATTCACCTCCAACTAGTGCTGACGTCAAGAAAATCTGAGTCTACACATCCACCCCCATGTACATCTGCATGGTGTAGTGCTAAATTAGTTAAGCACAGGGACATTGCCTTTCTTTTTGGCTCAAGCATTTAACACTTCTGTGTCATATTTGGAAGGTGACCAATTCAAATATCAGCCAGGATGTCAATTATTTAAACTGAGGTTTCTTGTGGTTTTCAAACCCTCCTGACAAATGTTGGGAGAGTGCCTTTAATCAGGCCATGCCCACTTCATTACATAAGTACATACATAACATTATTTACAGATTGTAGTGCCTGCATCCCTGACATATAAAGGCAGAAATTGCATTGGAAGGGTCCTTTCTAAATATGAGGAACTCAATAAAATTAAATTTATCACATACTTTTTACCTAACATCCATGAATTTCTATTCTGTCCCTTAAAAAAAATAAAGCATGTAGCCTATGCCATATGGGCCAACATCTTACAAACCACAACTAAGAAAATATCCTTCACTGGTCTAACAGTTTTGTGCAGTGTTTAAGAGCTCTTCTCCCAGAATTACTGGGCTTTTAGACTTTGTCCATCATCCAATATTCTAGAAACTAGAAAACACTACATTTCAGAAACTGGATCTGTTTCTGTACTCAGATGAGAAGGGGGAGACACCCACTCAGTTGGGTCCCCTAGAAAGAACTAACCTCAATCACTGGACAACCCTTGTCAGATTCACTAGCTATTTAATTATATGAGACCAGGCAAATTTGGAGGGAGGTAACAGGAAAATATGTAATAAAAATTGTGATAAAGCACGCACATTCGTGGAACTAGGATAGAAAGGAAGGTAGCAATTTATGCTACAAATTTCTTCTCTTCTCCCCTTTTACAGGCCGAGAGAATGTAAGGCACTGCATCAGAAACCACTTATAGCCATTCTGTTGCCCCTTCTCTGCTACAGTCACATGTGTCGCAATACTTCAGTGGTTGTAGAATTCCTATATGTATAATATAAACTCTGTTGTAAATGTAACATTTTATTGTAGTTCTTGTCCCCCTTCTTTCACACTACATGTTTTGGCCGTGATCGGCCATCATCAGGTGTATTTCACTTCACGTAGCTGTCACACTGCATTCAATATTAACATTTAAATTCCAGATTTCTAATTGTTTATTTTCTGTCATCAATCGGCACCCAATATTCGAAAACTCCCCTCTCAATTTTGTCAATTGTGTTTTATGAATATTCACACGTCGATTGGTTTAAAATTTTAAATTCTCATTTAGCTTCAATATTTAAAACTTAAATTTAGATTTAAAAACCCAAAATCACAGAGACTGAGCAAACGTATTAAAGAAAAGCAGTGGCACACACAGAGAACCTGCACAAATAACACGCAAGCTGTGCTGAAAGCAAGAGGTAGCCGCTGCAGCACATATAAGCATAGAGCAAGTATCTCTGTGATTTTGGTTTTTTAAATCTAAATTTAAATTTTAAGTATTAAAGCTAAATGAGAATTTAAAATTTTAAACCAATTGACGTGTGAATATTAATAAAACACAATTGACAAAATTGAGAGGGGAGTTTTCGAATATCAGGTGCCGACTGATGACAGAAAATGAACAATTAGAAATCTGGAATTTAAATGTTAATATTGAGTGCAGTGTGACAGCTACGTGAAGTGAAATACACCTGATGATGGCCGATTACGGCCAAAACATGTAGTGTGAAAGAAGGGGGACAAGAACTACAATAACATGTTACATTTATGACGGAGTTTATATTATACATATAGAAGTGTGGAATGTAACAGGATGCTTAAACATAATAGTCATAGAACTCACCTATGCTGGCTTTATCCTTACCTCCTTCCCCCTCACAGATGTTGAACTAATTGGTAGGGAAGTCTGAAGAACTTGTTTTGGTGCGAGCAGTAACAGGGTGGGGTGACTACAACTCTGTAGGATGCCTTCTGATAGGAATAGGTAGCGAGATGGCTAGTTCAGGGTTGGGTCTGGTAAAAGAGGAGATCTACCCCTTGGTCTTAATGGGCCTTGCTCTAGCAGGACAGGAGGAACATTTTAGCACACACACATTTGCACACAACAACCATAATGACTGGCACTGAACTGTGATTTATTAAACAGCACTGGTGGCACATTATACTGATACACCATCAAGTGGAGTTCCACTTTAATAATGTTAAACACTCTGCGGCAGTTTAAATTGAATTTATGGTCTAAATTTGCACCACGATCTCGTAATGAGTGACTATAGACACTCATCTAATTCATTATTTTAGAATTACTGAGGAGTGCAGGTTTTGCATCCAAATGTTTTTGAAGTTGGAATCAGAGCTCTTCAAAACTGCTTTGCTCTGAAGCCACAAGCTTCTCAAAGTCATCAGCTTCCTTCTAAGGAGCTACCCCTAAACCCACCTCACTGGTCTAGTTTAAAACTCAGGTCTCCTAAATTTTGCATCTTCCAAGCAACCAAAGTTGCTACACAATTTTTACTCTTAAGACACTAACTGCCCTCTGGACAGGTAGATGAATTATAATGGTTATACGGTCTGTAGTAGACCCTCCTTCCTAAAATTTGTCACTCAACTGAGATGTCGGGCATCAGATTTCCAAAGCTCTGCCACCATGTTTAGGTTACCTAAACTTCCAGGAAAAGCACAGATGGCTACTTACTGTTCACATAGCAAGAATGAATGCAAGAATCAGGCTATCCCCCCTTATCTACATCTTCTAACATATAGTTTAAACACAACAGTTTCCAATAACTATGGGCCTCCATCTTAATGATAGGTTACAAGTGCATATGTTCGCAACTCACAAATTCCTTCAGGAGTTGGTCCATTTCTTCTTAAAGGCTACACCCATTCTTGGTACCCTAGTTTGATACACATACATACATACATACATACATCTGCATTTCAGGATATTCGTAAGTGCAGTCTGCACTGAATATGAAACACGTCACAAGCTTTACAAACAACAATACATCTTTACAATTCCAACATGCCATATCACAATAACAAACAAACATAAATGCAAACAACGTGCAACTAAAATAAATACATAAAATACAAATTATATTTACACTTAATGTCTATATTGATGCCTACTGTGGGACATCCATCAGTCAGCATGCACTCCCCTTCTATTCCTTAGCTGTTGATCCCAACAGAAGAGCAAAAATTCATCAACAGTATATGACAGATTATGTATTAGGACATCCCTTATTTATTTTATGAACTGTTTTTATCATGTACTAAATCAGTTAAATAATCAGGCAGACTGTTAATATTTTTATACTCATGCAATGGACCCCTTTCTGCCTCACTGTGAGATGTGATGCACTAATAAGCTTAAATATTAAACATGGTGACATCCAAATTAATAATATGAATACCTTGAAATTCCTTGGGCTAACAGTTGATAGTACTTTAACATGGAAGGAACATATCAAACAAATAGCCAGCAAATTGAGCTCGGCTTGTTATGCTATAAGAGTTTTAGTCTCAGTATTGTCTCGTAGAGAGCTTATTGATGATGCATAATGCCTACGTTCATCCTATAATGTCATATGGCATAATATTCTGGGGAAATTCAACGTATAGCACACAAATATTTAAAATTCAGAAAAGAATAATTAGGGTAATAATGAGAGCAGGAAATAGGGACACTTGTCGGCCTTTATTTAAGAAATTAAACATTCTTCCTTTTTATTCACAGTATATATTTTCAGTATTGGTCTTCATAGTTAAAAACATGGACAAGTATGTAGCAAATTCAGATATTCATAACATTTATACGAGACAAAGATATGAACTACATTATCCAACTTATAAATCAACCAGGGCTCAAAAGGGAGTATCTTACACTGGAATTAGAATATTTAACAAATTACCACATAGTATAAAAA
>NW_019739954.1:527320-528339 GCF_002891405.2 Cryptotermes secundus
AATAAATAAATAAATAAATAAATAAATAAAAGTATTTTATTGTGCTAATAAGTTGCAGTGCAAGTTACATGCATGTTGTATTTAATTATTTAATTGTATGTGGGCTCTTTTTATTTTTTAGGTGAGTGTTATGAATGGAAAATAAGAGATGTTTGTGCTGATTACTGATAAATAAAACTACACTAGTCATTTTTTTTATTGTAAGATGCCCATAACTCTTTGGATATGATTTTGCTCTGTTGACAATGTTGATATGTATTTTGTTATGATAATAAGTTGCAGTCCAAGTGTTATATGCATGCTGTGTTTAGTTATAGCATTGTATCATCAGTTATTGCAACAATGGTTGTGGATGATGTAATATCTTAATGACGTTGTCCTCTGGATTGATTTTATTGTAACTAGGGCTTGGACGTGTTCTATATCTGGTGGCGCCATTGCCAAATGTAGATTTGATAAACAAAAAAATAAATTGAATTGAACTGAATTGAGGACATGTAAATTTCTTTCGTGTCTTGTTGGTCTCTCATAAATTGAATAATTAAAAGTAAAATACTCCAAGTTATTTATCATAAAAGTCATCAGAGATAAAATATATTGAGAGACCAATGTTAATATATTTAACTTTATAAATGCTGGCCTACATGACTCTCTATGTTTCATCCCCATTATTATTCTAATAGTCTTCTTTTGTAAGAGAAAGATCTTCTTGGCCTCTTGACGAATTACCGCAAAAAAACTATTCCATACCTCATGAGTGAATAAAAGTATGCCTGATATATCATTTTAAGTGTTGTAACATTACTGTATGTTTTCATAATTCATACTGCATAACATGCCTTTTAATGTACAGGCATATTGTCACGATTGATTGATTCAAATTTTAACAGTTTAGTTTTCCTCAAGTTTAGGGATAAGCCATTGTATTTAATTCAATTCAATTCAATTCAATTCTTTATTATTAATGTGCCGAGTCAACAGCCGCAAGGCCAATTACAGACACAGCACAGTGCAGAAGA
>NW_019739954.1:528585-534029 GCF_002891405.2 Cryptotermes secundus
AAACGTTTAAAACAAAGGGCCGCAAACCTCTGCTGGATGCGTTCCAGCTTCTTGGCATCAGTTGACGTAATCGAATTCCAGACTACGGACGCATATTCAAGTTTAGACCTAACTAACGTAGTGTACAAACTGAACATACAGTCTAGCGAAGAGAAATTGTAGGTAATGTTACGAACTAGACCCAATAGTTTCGCACATTGAGAGAAAATGTAATTGACCTGGTCATGGAAATATAGCTTAGCATCAATAAACACTCCCAGGTCTTTTACAGAATCGGTCCGGGCTATTGACGTTTGAAAAAGTTTATAATCGTAGATAAGTAAGTTGGTTTTCCTGGAGAAGGATATAACTTTAGTTTTACTGATGTTGAGTTTCATATAGTTTGCAATGCACCAACCTTGTATAGAGTTAACGTCAGACTGTAGTCTGACTGGCTTAAGGAATTTAACATAAATTTAGACCTTTCTTGAATTTCATCGATATTAATACCCGACACTAATATACTTGTATCATCGGCATACAACAATGACTTCTTGTTAGTACTTAATGCTGATGGCAGGTCATTAATATATAAAAGAAACGACAAAGGACCCAAAATCGAGCCCTGTGGCACTCCATATTTGACAGATCCTTGCTGCCTTCAAATATTACTCACAAGAACAATTTGTTCTTGCACGCTTCTAAGTATGTACGCCTAAACCACGGCTGAATGGGTGGTATTCCTGCTTTGTATTCCAGGTATCAGGCACAAATCTCGGCCCAGAGACCAGGATAGTATTAGGCTACAAGCAAGTCCTTCCACATCCTTTGCAGTTAACTATTCGCTATACATCCTGTCACTTGATGCTATATATTTCGTGCTACTGTCAGCTTGGCTAAATGAACCATAAATAAATAAATATGCTGGTCATTACTTAAACCTTGCTCAAAGAACTGATTCCCGATGAAAAAGTATGCGTTATAAAAGATTACAACACTGACGTTAATAGTGCCGGCGCCTACTAAATGTACTGGTAAGCTGCTCAGTAAGAGCTTCAGTTTCATAGCACTTTCGGATTATGGGGTTTGAAACCTTTTTGTAACTCTGCATACAATCGTTAAAAATAACTGAAAATGTCTTACGCTCTTCAGACTGGTACATCTTGCAGAACAAACGAAAAGCATCTTCATACGATACCATTCGACGATTCATTAGTATTTGTAAAAATCGTTTGTGGAGGTCCCTGTAATTTGATGGCACTCGTAGCATATTTCTAGGAGTTGCTGGTAATAAATATACAATTAATTAAATGAATACCACTCCTCGTCTGACAAACACGAATTTCTGTTTCCCGCTATTTCTGTTGAGCCAACTATTCTACCTGACAACTCAACCTTACACACCTTCAACCGCTGCCATCTTTGGGTCTGTTCAAATATTTACATCTGATTGGAGAATCTGCAAGTGTTGCTCCACGTGACACCGGTCCAACTCGTGAATATTCGCTTCGAATCGTCTGCTATCCATGGATGCGCGCCCGCGCTTTTATTCTGTTAAATTGCTAGGGGCATGAGAGATCGATCGTATAAACCAAAACGCGAAATATATTTCTATAATATGTAATTGTAAGAAAAAATGAAGTACTGAAGTGTTCATAAACATGAAGACATCGGCAGTTTTTGGAAATTCATTGCGTAAGTAATATCTAGCTCTGTTATTACATACGAAGTGCTGGAAACTGTCTTCGCGGGGGGTCTGAAGTTATCTCGTAGTCATTCGACTATACAAGTAGTCAAATATATTATACTACTTTTAACGCTTGTAATATCTAAAGAACATGCATAGGAATATAGGATGTTGATCTGTGTAACGTATGTTCTCACCTCGATTTAAAGTGTGGTTTTTAAAATTATGGAGCATGTTTTGAGTGCGGCTGTACAACCTTGTCAAAGCAATTAGCCACCTGTCAAATGCTTGAACTGTTGTGAGAGGCGAAAATATACCATGTGCAAATCACAGTCTCTCCCCTCACCCGCCTTAAGTCGTAGGTGACTATTTGCAATGTCTAGACGGCATTGTAACTGAAGGTTCAGGTACTGTACTACTGCAATTGTAATACCGTTTAGTTCCAGTTAAAAGGTCTATTTTTGGAATCCGTCTTTTCCTTGTTCTTGAATGCAGGGCTGGTCAAGCGGTACCTTAGCAAGAGCATTCTTTTACACCAGTCGGATGAACTTGATTTGATTATCGTTTAAAAAGTTACCTGTAATGCAGGATGATTTTTTTATGTGATTTATGGAACAGTTGAATTATGACACAAGGGTTTCTTAGGATGTATAATGTCATAAAAACATATATTATGCAAGAAATTGAGGCATAAAGTGGAGAGTTTCACTTTCTTCATTGACATATGTAAAATAATGGTAACTATGGTTTGTGCTATCTACAGACCATTGGAATTGAAATGTCAAAGGTTTCTCTATACAAATACTAATATGGGTCATACATTAATTCTGAATAATAATTCCGTACATTTATATTAATATTTGCATTGTAATTATTTACTTGTTCATGGATTGTGTTTGTGTTTTCAGCTTTCACAGTAGTTTAATAAGTAATTAATTTTAAACACTGGGGAGCAGAAATATGAAGCAGTGGAGTCCAACAAGAAGAAGTGAATCATAAAGTAAATAAGTAGTCATAATATCTGGATGACTAAATTCATTCATTCATTTCATTTGGCATTCATAATTGCTACAACAATTGCCCAAATGCCCAAAGGATTATAATTTGTCAGCAATAAATAATCAATGATACAATGTGGAAAAATAAATACTCGCACAGAGAAACAAAAAGTAAAAGATTATAACAGTGTCATTACCCCATAACATTCTACAGAGCAGGAACAAGATTAGACACTATGAAAACAAGTTGAAGCTAGAAACAACTGAAATGAGCACGCTAAGAAAGATACTGAGATGAACAAGGCTTGATCATGTAAGAAGCCAAGACATAAGACAAATGTAGAGACAGTGTACTCATACATTGATAAATCTGAACCTGTCCCTTATTGTTACCATATGTGTTGGTAAACCTGATATTCTGTATATTGTACATTAATGCAAAGACATTTGACATCAGTTGTGGCCTACAGGAAACTGGAGAATGGGTGAATAAAAGAATAAGCAAATGGCATGATCAGCTTCCACACATGTCACTTGAAAGGATTGTCCAGAATCTGTAACTGATTAACTAAGAATATCACTGCATGAGCAGAGCCCTTTTTGAGCAGCAGGTAATCCCCCCCCCCTTTCCAGTGGAATACAACTAACCAAATTAACAGTTAATAATGATACTAACTAACCGGCACTTGACTTTGTGGAACAGAGGCCTTCAGTAGCTGGTAATGATCCCAACTAACTACATGGAGCAAAGAGGCTCACCAAAAATACTCTCACTAGTAATGTACACTTACAAGATGGAAATGAAATTGTCTCAAGTCTGAATAGAACATGTAACATATTTAACAAAACCTTCATAGAAACCGTAAATAAACTTATACTTAACAAAAATATATTACATCCATAAACTAGTAATAACAATATAAGCATAAAAGATTCACTTGTCCTATTAGAAATAACAGATACTGAATTGATTAAAGTAATTCAGGGCATGAAGAATAAAAATTCAGCAGGACTTGATGACATCTCGCCATATCTGCTAAAAAAAAATATACACCTTACATAATAAAGCCACTCTTAGAATTGGTCAGTGCATCAATCAGAGAAGGCATCTTCCCTTCTAAACTAAAAAAATCAGTAGTCAAACCAATCTACAAAAACGGGATAAAAGAAGATGCAAATAACTATCGTCCAATTACTCTTGTACCTGCCCTTCAAAAGTTCTGGAAACAGTAATAGCTAACCAAATAATAGCATTTTTTTAGAAAAACACAATATACTTAATAAATCTCAGTTTGGATTTAAGAAAAATAAATTACTAATGATGCAATTGCCACAGTTAATGAAAACACAATAGAAAGTTTAAGTGATAAAATAAAATGCAACTGTGTACTATTAGACTTATCAAAAGCCTTTGACTGTATTCAACATAACATTCTCATGGATAAATTATACAAATATGGAGTCCGTGGTATACCACGTAAGCTAATGAAATCCTATCTCAGAAACAGAACTCAACACGTAAAAGTAACACACAGAAGGCAATCATATGCAAGAATATTTGTCAAATAGCCTCCCAGTGAGATATGGAGTCCCCCAGGGATCGGTCCTTGGCCCATTACTCTTCATCTTATATACAAACGATATCCCACATCTAACACAAGGAAGATCAGTAATGTATGCTGATGACACTGCAATACTGAATGTAGGACAGGATATGAATGAGCTCCAAAATATGACTTCAAATAATACAGGAGTGGTAGAGCAATACTTTGAGACAAATAATTTATTTATAAATCCATTTAAAACTCGCTATATTCTCTTCCAGACAAAACAATGCAGGCAGGAAAGTAATCTAAAAATCCCAATAAAGAACAGGGAAATATCAAATGTAAAAAGCACAAATTTCCTGGGGGTAGTAATAGATAGTACCTTGAGCTGGGAATTACATATTGAAAAAATGTGCAGTAGAATTAGCTGTAACCTGTTCATAATTAACAGGGTATCTAAAATACTCGATCTAAATGAAAGAAGAATGTTGTATTACGGTTTGATCTATCCTCATCTATCTTATGGAATAATAGTATGGGGACATAGTGCTAAGACCCTCACTAGAAGAATTTTTGTACTCCAAAAAAAGGGCAGTAAGATACATTGCAGGGCTGGAATCGTGCAGGGATAGCTACAGAAATCTAAAGCTACTAACAGTTTACTCGCTATATATATACAAAAAACAATCCTGTATGTAAAAAAAAAGGTGTAACTGTACAGTGAATGAACAAATACATACATATAACACAAGAAATAATAAAGACTATCATACACAGGATGTCCCAGGAGGAATGTGCTAAACTTCGGGAGGGTGTTTCTTATGTTAAAGTATGGCGATATAACCCAAAACACCTATGTCCAAAGTTGAACGGTTACGGAGATAATGGCCAGAGAAGTGTGAAACTTTGACCGGTGTTACACACTTGTTGATTACAAAATACATATTAAAACTGGCAGGAATATGTGGGTTCTGTAATGTTAATAATGTACGTAACATCAAACTAACTTGTGAGTGACATGAAGCCATAAAATTGAAGTACAAAATACTCGCTCGCCATGTCATAATTGTCCTTGGGGTTTCCAAGCACTATGCATGACACATGACTGGCAAGCGCTGACGTAACATGGCTGAGTGCACATAGTGGTATAAACAGACTACATAACTGTATTAAACATACATTCACGGAAAATCTCTTTTGGAATTTCATTTCCATTATCTCATGTGGATTATT
>NW_019739954.1:534557-586282 GCF_002891405.2 Cryptotermes secundus
CCTCCCGAAGTTTGGTCCATTCCTCCCGGGACACCCTGTATATGGGCACAACTTAGAACTTTATAATAGTAATCCTTCAGTAGCTGGCTGTATCTTTTACAACAAATTGCCTAACAACATAAAAGAAATAGAAAACAAAAGTCAGTTCACAAGGGAATTGAAGAAGTTACTTACTCAGAGGTGCTATTACTCAACGGAGGACTATTTGAATGATGAATTCTCGAATAATGGCTACTGATATAAGCAGAAGTATACAGTAAATAATGTATAAAATATTGTATATCTTATATAATTTTTTAGTATTAAGATTGTTATAATTTAATAATGTATATTAGCTGAAAGACTTGTCCTGTATCATTATATCATGGTCTACAGGATTAATAAAAGAATGAATGAATGAATGAGAGCTGATAAATCCTGTTAACATCTTATCATCCTATTTATAGACCTGTTTTAATAGCTTTTGATTTGTGTAAGTGTCTTCCAAGTTATCTCTGTCCCTCAAGTTTTCCAACAGAAACTTTGTATGCATTTCTGTTCTATCCCGTGTGTATTACATGATTCACTGNTTATTTTGATCATTTGATCATCCTAATAATATTTAATAAGGAGTAAAAATTCTGAAGCTCATCTGGTGAAGAAAGTCTGTGCTTCCTGTAGACCTGGGAGATTCATTACTTTGTTTACAAAGTCCAACTTCAAATGTTCTATGTTGTTAGTTCCCTACCTAATCTATAGCTGGTGGAGGACCACCCTCTGTTGGCTGCCTAGCAGCTGCTTATCCAATATATTGTCACGTATTTGGGTAACTGAGACACAGGTTTGGATTGGTGAATCGGTTTATTGGATGTTCAGTAGTTGTAACTACAAATAATTTCAACACATTCAGCATTACTGTAATTATAACACACACATCAGGTCTTCTGTTCACTTCTCTTGTAAGCACTCTACACTAGTCTCTCAATTGCCTTGAGCTCTCCTGGACTCTCCACCATGGCTATTCCTCTGCCGTGTCTTCACTACACACCTCATGTTAAAGAATCTTAGCAATGGAGATTGTTCCGCTTCCATTGCCTACTGGTTAACACACTACGGGCAAACCCCCAACTGACTCCTGTAAAGTTAAACTTAAAGTCACATTGCGACTTACAGTCAGTCAGTAAGTCTTGGTGTCAAGCCCCATCTGGGGCTCATGACCCAATATTTATTAGTGTTTGACTGTTACGGTCTTGTTTTTCTGGGACGCCCTCTCTGACAAGAGGACAGGTCTGCCTTTTGTATATGCTGCAGGCCTTTGCCAGCACAGTCTTTCTTAGGTCCAAGTTCCTAGGGACTTGCAGCCATATTTTACTGTCTCAAATGTGAGACTTGCCTTTTTGTTGCCTCCTACAACTCGCAGGGTAATGGTGGAGCTATTCGACCCCACCTACGCATGGGGGCCTCTGACTCCTGTGGAGTGAGAGTCGGACTCAGAGTTACCTTACGACTGGCGGTTTACTGCCAACCAGTTCAGCTTGGCATCAGGCCCCTTGAGGCCCACGACCAGAGATTTTTTTTCCAACTGAACTCCTGCAGTAATAGTCCTTATGTAACATCCTCTCTCATGAGAAGATTGGTCTGTCTCTTATGAATACACTCGACCTTTCGTCAAGTGTATATTTCGCACATATAATATATTATCGAAAACTCTTCCTTTTGCTTTACACACAAGTCCTCTCTCAGTACAGGCTTTACAGAGTAGATCATTCCTAACTTACAGATCTTATGCTACAATGAAACTTAGTCATTTGAACAATCATAAGCTTGACCACTACCAAGTTTAAGCCTCTTATATTTTCTGTGTCTGGCTTCACCTTGTCTGACTCCTGTAGTGTCAGTTGTCTTCAGGAAAGCTCCTCGGAACAGGTCCTGCAGAAAACCCAGCCTCTGTTGTTGTAGAAACTTATTTATTTCATCGTTGCATAGCAAGAGTTGTGGCGCGGACTGCATAGAAAATAGTCTCCCTAATGTTGAGGTTGTTTACTGAGCCATTTCTTGGCAACACTTTGATCAAATACATTACAGTATTTACAGCCATCTGAAACCTGGATGTGTAACTAACATGGAAGGTGGATGAAAGATGGAACTATTCACACACTAGAGAGAAAAGACTTTTAGCATAGGTAAAAAGGAGTATAAGGGAAAAAGTAACACTATCCATGTAACAGGCCGTGGAGGCCTATAGGGTTCTGAGACATCAAGGCTCCCACATTTTCTAGACAGTCAGCTCACAGATGGTGGTGAGGTTATCAGCATTATGTGCTAGCCACCCTTTACCCCCCAAGAAGATTCCTGGTACTCATTTCTGTTAGAGACTGAGTCGACCCCAGAACCATAGTGCATCTGCAGAAAACCCAGCCTCTGTTGTTGTAGAAACTTATTTATTTCATCGTTGCATAGCAAGAGTCGTGGCGCGGACTGCATAGAAAATAGTCTCCCTAATGTTGAGGTTGTTTACTGAGCCGTTTCTTGGCAACACTTTGATCAAATACATTACAGTATTTACAGCCATCTGAAACCTGGATGTGTAACTAACATGGAAGGTGGATGAAAGATGGAACTATTCACACACTAGAGAGAAAAGACTTTTAGCATAGGTAAAAAGGAGTATAAGGGAAAAAGTAACACTATCCATGTAACAGGCCGTGGAGGCCTATAGGGTTCTGAGACATCAAGGCTCCCACATTTTCTAGACAGTCAGCTCACAGATGGTGGTGAGGTTATCAGCATTATGTGCCAGCCGCCCTTAACCCCCCAAGAAGATTCCTGGTACTCATTTCTGTTAGAGACTGAGTCGACCCCAGAACCATAGTGCAGCTGAAAGGATTAGGTCGATTGTAAAATCCAGTGACCTCATTAGGAACTGAACCCATGACCTTCTGGCTTGTAGTATAGTGCCTAGTATAGTGCTGTTCTACCACATGTGGCCTGTTACAGGGATGAAAGAAGGAGTGCTGTAAATAAAAGGTTGCATTTAAATATTAGTTGCATGTAAATAATGCTTGATGTAAAGAAGTCTTCTCGAGCTATCAGCCATGTCAGTTGCCTCTGCATACTGTATTTATACTACAATATATACTCTCAGCTGTCCCAGCTCATACCCCTGACGGAATAGTGTATGGATTCGACAGACAGTGGTGTCCTTTTTGGCACATACTGGGACGGCTTAGAGCATACTTCATGGTACAACTACAATGCGTGGAGATGGCACTCGTCACATCGACCCCTGATGCTGGAGACAGAGGGAGTCTCTGAAATATTCGACAGCAACTCCACATTAACATGGTTGCTTGCCCAAAAAGACTTTGACTTCATCGCTTGCAGTTACTGTGAAGGCTTCAAATCATGTATAATGTTTTATGTGTTGTGCATTTACAGGATAACTGCAGATGATGGTGTCTTCTGAACTAGAGCAAGTGTTTCCCCATCATTATTTGCTGTTAGAGTTGACCACTCACTGCTGTTCCTTTTGTGTTTATCTGCGGTCAAAGTGGATCGAAAGACAAGACTACGGTCAGTGTAATATGTTACTATATAGGCACACCTACAGTGCCATTTACCAGCACCGCCTGATTTAGATGGAGGAGTATTTTATTGGCTCTGATATACTAATTATCTCAGTCATTGTAGTGAATAGGCAATGGGTTGAATAACCAGAAAATCATGGTCTAATTTCTGGTGGGGTTGTAGATTTTATTTTTCCTATTGCATCCAGACTGGCTCTGAGGCTCACCCGTTCCCCTGTTCAGTGGGTGCGGGAGGCCAGGTGTAAAGTGGATGGTGGTATGATCCTCACCACCAACCTCCATTTAGTGCTGATGATAATGAAAACTGGAGCTGTGCTTCCACAAGAAGACCAAAGCTCACAGTGGGCTGTAATGCGAGTTGTTTTGTAATGGACGAATATGTTACTGATCATATTAAACTGAACAGAACCACTAGTTACCAGTGCAGACATCATGCTGATGCATACAGCAATAAATAACGTGTTGCCCTCACTTTTGGGAGGCATTCAGCATGAATCCCAAGGACTGGCCATCAGCTTCCAGGATGATCCCAGGACAGTAATTTAAAATAGATTATTTCACGTTTCTAAGATAGATTTGAGGTTCTCACAATGGTGGTTGTAAAGAGTTCCATGTTCTCGGATATAATCCCATGTCAAAAAGGTAAAGCTGTCCCTGTAACAAGCTGTGGAGGCCCATGGTGTTGTGATACATCAAGGCTCCCACATTTTCTAGACGGCTCACAGATGGCGGTGAGGTTGTCAGCCTTACACGCCGTCTGCTTTTTACCACCCAGGAAGATTCCTCGTACTTATTTCTGATAGAGGCTGAGTCAACCACAGGGCCATAATGCTGCTGGAAAGATTAGGTCAATTGAAAGATCCAGTGACTTCATCAGGAATAAAACTCGCAACCTTCTGGCTTGTAGCATAGTACCTCAGTCTTGGAAAAGTCAACCAAAGTCAAAGTCAAAGTGTGCCTACTTGCACACTAGTTTCTTGCTTGGATTATTCATCAACCCTGAAGGTGGAGGCGACATGTTCCGCCAAAACGTTGGCTGACTTTCAGCAGACTACATTGAGTTATATCCCAAAAACAGAACTTTTCCTCCACATTTCTTTTCATCCCTTTATTGCAGTAACCACTTGATTAATATGAATATTATGTTGGATATTGACATTTGTCATAGATGCCCTCTCTTGGCATAAAGCACCTATCTGGGGCTTGCAACCAGATCTTTATTATTGTTTGACAGTTACGGTCTTGTTTTTTGTGGGTGCCCCCTCTGACGAGAGGACAGGTCGGTCTTTTGTATATGCTGCTGGTCCTTGCCGGCACAGTCTTTCTCAGGTCCGAGGCCCTTGGTACTTGAGACCATATATTACTCTCTCAGATTTGAGACTTAGCTTTTCGTCGCTTCCTATGACTCATAGGGTCATGGTGGAGGTATTCAAACCCGCCTCCACACGGGCCACTGTCTGGTGACTGATCCAGCTTCTGAAATAATGTGTATTTTATATATGACTAAGATGATGACAGTGTTCAATGTAATATTTGTATAACGATCATACACCTGCATGCAGTAGTGTAGTTGGTTGAGGCACAATGCTAGATGCCAGAAATTCATGGGTTCAGTTTCCGATTAACTCATTGGATTTTTTAAATTTACCTAATCCTTCCAGCTATGCTCTGGCCCTCGGTGTCAACTCAGCGTCTAACAGTAATGAGTACCAGAAATCTTTCTGGGGGGTGAAGGGCAGCTGGTGCATAAGGCTGACAACCTTACCACCATCTGTGAACCAATTTTCTAGAAAATAATGTTGGGGCCTCAATGTCTCACAACCCTATGGACTTTCATGGTCTGTTACAGGGACACCTTTGCCCTCCCCCCCCACACCACTGCTACAAATGAATACGGGGTCAGTTACATGAGTATCTCTTGTTTTAACTTTATTGTGAAAGAGTTACACTGTTCACCAGGATCCTTGATTTCATCCATGATATAATCTGGTAATTAAGTTCAAGGATCATTAACCCCTTGAGCGTGACTTTTAGCGGAGCCATTTAAATCCCTAAGCGTGTGTGGCACAACATCTGCATCCGCTCAAACCCATGCTCTAAGCGTGTGCGTCCCATATGTTCACTAAGAATTCTTAATGCCTATGCTCTGATGTATGTACTTCCAGTGAATGTATATGTGAGCTAATACTGACTTCTTTCATTCCTCGCTATCTGTTTGTGTGTGTTATTTTTTTTACTCGCTTTGCTTGATACAAAGCATATGGTATCTGCTGAATTGTTCCCACTCACATTCCGACTTGCTTTCAGAGAGATAATTTGTTAGCTAACTTTCATTGAATGCTTGTTATCTGTGTTTGTGTGTCGGTATTTTTTTTATTTTTAACTGGTATGGCTTACTGGCAACAAAGCAGCTGTGCCTGATTTACGATGTTACAAACCTAGTGGTCGAAGTTGCCTGACGCCTGTGTCAATATTTATCAATTATCAGTTATCTTTTTCTGCCATGCGACACTCTCTTAGCAGAGCCCCATGGCATCTCGGTCACTTAACTTGTCTGGCAGAACAGTTTCTTGCCCCTGACACAAATAAAATCACATTTCAAAAGTGGGTTCCCACAACTTCGAATGAAATTAGGGTATTCCTAGGTTTTCTTATGCTGATGGGAATTCAGAAACCAAACCTCAGAATGTATTTTAGTAGAAACATATGTTAGAAACACTATTTTTTCCCAATGTAATGAGTGAAGAAAGGTTTTCATTGCTGACCAGATTTCTCCATTTTGTAGATAACACCAATAAGGAAATTGCAAAAAGAGATCCTAAATTGTACAAAATTCTTCCGGTTAGTGAATATTTGAAAAAGAAGTCCCAGAAAGTGTACNGGCACAATGTCTCAGTGCTGACTACTAAACATTCAGACGAAATGCAACCCGTAAGTCGAAAGGGTGGGTTAGAATTTGTAAATAAACCTATGTGTGTAATAGAGTATAATAAATATATGGGAGGTGTAGACTTGAAAGATCAGCTACTAGAAACATTCTTGCTAGAAAGAAAAGGCAAAAAGCGTGGTACAAGAAATTATTCAACCACTTAGTAAATACGGCAGTGTTGAATGCTTACATTCTGTACTGCAAGGCTGGTAACAAGAAAGATCATCTGTTATTCAGAATAAACTTAGTGCATAAGATCATAGCAAAGTCCCATGGAAAGAATTTAGAAAAGCGCAAAGGGCGTCCTTCAGATACTGACATGGAATATACGAGATAGACGGGACAGCATTTCATTCAAGAAAATCCGAAAACCGAAACTTATAAAGTTGGAAGAAGAAGGTGTGTGGTGTGTACAAAAAACATAAAGAGAAAACAAACCAGATACAGGTGTAAAAACTGCCCAGGGACACTGTCTCTCTGCCTAGACCCCTGTTTTGAGCAATACCATACCAAAGTCAACTACTAGACACTGGATATTGAGAGCTGGGAAAAAGAAATAGCTTGACTAACTGTAAGTACACATTCATAATAATGAACTGTAAACAATTGTAAATATAATATAATTTTTTTAGAAATTTTCAAATAGTGATTTCGTTATTTAAAAATATTTAGGTAAATGTCTGCACAAAACCTTCAATGCTTGCGAAAATAAAGCACCAGGAGGGATTTAAATACTCCCGCTTAAATTCACGCTAGATGGATGTAACTGAGCGGATGCATGTGGTGTGTCGCACACGCTTGAGGGGTTAATAAAAAAAGCTATGTTCATTATTGATGATTATATGTTTTATGTTATGCTGATTATTATGGGTGATGTGTTAGGTTAGTATTGGGTCTAGTAAGTGTAAATAAACTATACGTCCTTCCATAAATTTAACATTGAATGATGTGTTAAGATTACTATTTTCTGTGATGTGATACCATGTGATGTATTAGATATTTACCAACATTTTGTAAGAACCTGTTGCCTCCATCTTGTTCCCTGAGGATGGAGGTGTACCAGACTACATGACATGACATTCAGAAGACTGTAAGCTTTGTAGTCACCGCTGTTACAACCTAAAAATTCATGAGTTATTATGTGCAAAATAGGCTCAAATACAGCTTAAAATATTATGAAGTTGTTTCTTGTTCATACTCGGGGTTCTCACAGTGACAAATGTTGACTCCTTGAAGCCTACTTTTCTTAGCACAGAGCTGAGCCAAGGTGGATGCCATGATTATCAGAGCTTGTAAACAGTTGTTATAGGGATATCAAAATTCTCATTATTTTACGGTAAACATGAATTTTGTTCACAGTTTCTGAAATCACTCAGGCTTTACTTTGTTTCACCATTACAATAAGAAATATGGATACACCATCCATTTGTCGTTTTTGACATGTTTTGGCTCATTGAGCAATCATCATCTTTCACACACTCAATGTGACACTAAAATATAATATATCTACCCAGGATTTACATGGTGCTGCCATCTTTGCACATTATTGTTAACTTTTAGAGAGATTGATTGTCAATATGTTGTAGCATGTGAATTAGTGGGGTTAAGGTGAATGCAAAGATAATGTATCTTGGTTTTCAGCTATATATTTTATACTGTGTCTGATGATGTGTGAAGTCAGTAATGGAAGTACTTATTGATTGATTGATTGATTTGATTGGGTTGATTGATTAAATGGTACCAGCAGACGTTCATTATCTTACATGGAGATTTAGACTTGTTGGATTGAAAGCTCTCGAAGCAGTGACTTTGATGAATTCACTGTCTTTATAACACTGTGTAGTTCAGTACAAGTCCACAGATGTTTTCGAAGAACATATAGCCTTCATCCTCAAGGGCAAGGAGTAAACTGAACAAGAAATCAGCAAGAGGCAGGCACCAAGCAGAGCAGACTGTCCATAGGAAATCATGCCTAACACAGACCAAACAGAAGCTGTGAGAAAACCTTACAAACAACGGTCATGTGACCATTAGTTCTCTTGTAGTTCATTTCTGTCCTATGTTAGATATGATTTTCTGCGTAAGTTCACTCTGCTTGTTAACTGCTTCATGCTGGTTTCTTGTTTGGCTTATCTGTTTACCCTGAAGCTGGCAGCAACTTGTTACTCTGAAATGATGATTGACTTCCAGCAGACTACGTGATGTTATATCCCAGAAAATAGAATTCTTTTTAACAGTTGCTGTGAGAACCTCAAATCCTGCATGATGTTTTCTCATAACATTTCACTGTCTTGTCTTTGTTGGATATGGTGGTTTGGACAGAATATTGGTAAATGGCCAACCACAAATAGATGAGAAAAAGGGTTAATTAATGTCAGTTTGAAATATCTTTGAGAGCCCATCATCATCATCATGTAATGACATAGAGTATTACATCATCATTAGAAAGTAACTAGATTCTGTTTTCAACATATGATAGAGCCCAAAATCATCATACCAGAGATATTGTGATATGTGCATGTCTTTCTGTGGTACTTTTGTGTTTATGGATGACCCATTTAACTTTACAGTTTATAGCCATATTGTTCACCATGTTAGAATAACCAACATTAGTAGTTCAGTTATAAAAACAAAACCCAAAACCTAACCATTGAATTTGCCTTCAGAAAGTCCACAAGGTTAAGCTTTTTGTTTGTTTGTTTGTTTGTTTGTTTGTTTTCTTTTCCCTTAAAAATAAATATATAAGAACCTTCCAAGGTTAGGCTTTGGGTTTTATTTTTACAAATAAACTTCTACTGTTGACAGCACTAACATGGCAGACATCATGATAATGAAGTTTTGAAGTTACTTAGGTCAACCATTTGTACCCAAGTACTGGCATATATTTCAGTCAATTAAAGTTGCTCCCCACATCAGCCAATTGATAGGAATGGAACAAAACTATGAAATGTTGCTTCTAGCTAGACTGTGGCATGGCTGATGCCCAAGAAGATTTTACATGCATAATGAGAGATAAAATATGTAAGGAATCTGATAACTTAACAGGATAGCTTCTGTACTACAGCCTGATCACATGTTTTATCCTTTGAATATTACTTATCAGCCATTCTGGTAAGAAAAATGAAAAAAAGACATATCTTTTGTCATATCCATTCATCTTTTCACTTCAGATTTAATGCCACTTTATTGAAGGGCCTATTTGAACTTTTGCATATTATATCTTCTGAATCCTGTGACATATTTTAATGAACCTTTATATACTAATTGAAAAACTGATTCCATGGTAAACAGTTGTTGTTGATAAGCTAATTGTCTTGCAGCTAATTCAATTATCATGCCTTTTATGGAACACAAAGGTTCATGACTGTTCTGTGCAGGATCATTGTACACTTAACTATAGATTTTTGGTGTCTAATGTGTACTACTCTTAATGCCATTACTAATTTTGTGTAAACTTTTGTGTTTCAATTGTTCCTCTGAAAATACATTCTGTTCGTGCTTTCGCATACAGTCGTCTAACAGAATTGTAGCAAGACGCGTATAGAATTGGTAAATAAGTGCTGTGGATCCTCTTTAAAAGCTGCTCTTTGTAGCATCATTTTTATTATCATTTGAAGCACGGACATACAGGACATTAAGATGGCATAAATGACCACTATCACTTATAGGCTGTAACTCTTAACTGCTGATATGATTCCCCTATGTATAAGAGCCTATCTCTAAATGAGGATTATTCCTGTTTCCATGAAAGAACTGCTAGTTCAGTGTCAGTCGTGTACCATCTGACCTATTGTAAAGTAAAAAAGGTAAGGTGAAGTTATCCCTGTGCTTAACTAATTAAGCACTATGCTGGACTATGTACTGGGTGGACCCCAGAGCTGGTCTGGATGATGTGGAGAAAAAACATTCTTGACCCTATCAGGACTTCAACTCCAACCCCTTGGTTGTCCAGCCCATATCCAGTCACTATACAGACTACGCTATCCCGAAAAAACATTCTTGACCCTATCAGGACTTCAACTCCAACCCCTTGGTTGTCCAGCCCATAGCCAGTCACTATACAGACTACGCTATCCCAGCTCCCCATCTGGTCTTTTGTACTTCTATTAAAAATAACTTACATATTATTAATTCCCTTGCTGTACACGGTGTATCCGGGATCCGTTAGGACTCATTTTTTTAAATTTTGCCCTGCAATGTCATCTGATGATGAATTGTGCATTAAGAATCTTGAAGTTTCAGCTGTGGCTGTCTATAATTTCAAAGCGCAAGCATCACTGCATCATGTGTTCTGACCTTGAATGTAACAGTACTGTTCTGACGCTCATCGGAAAATGGCGGTTCAACAGAGAGCCAACATCAAATTTTGTTTGAATTTAAGCAAAACAGCTAGAGAAACATACAAAATGATGAAAAATGTGTACAATAGTGATTGTTTGAGTCGCTCGAACATTTTTAGATGGTATGCTATATTTCGTAATGGCAGGGGGGACACTGAAGACGCTCCACGTGCATCAAAGCCAAGAACAAGTCGGTCACACTGAAGGAAATATGGAAGAACCACATGCAAGTTTTAATTAAGGCACATAAGATGAATAATCTTAACAAGTTTTAGTGTGTGTAAATTTATTATAGTTGACAAATATGCACTTTTTAAATAATTTTATAAAGACATAAAGGCAAGCAATGCAATAGATTAGCGTAATTAGGGCACCTGATGATGGCACTGTGTTGCCGAAACATGTCGTGAAGTAACAGGTGAAATTGAGTGCACTATAAGATGGCCACTGTATACATATCATGGATGAAAATCAGTGCAACAGGACGCTAAAATACAACATTGTGAAAAAAGTGACTGAAATCCTTGCATCAGACAGATGTGTTTCTGCAAGAATCATCGAGGAGCTATTGGGAATACAAAAAAGTATTGTGCATCAAATTTTGACCAAGGATTTGGGCAAACGGAAGGTCTGTGTGCAGTTTGTACTGCACACACACTGTCAGGTGATGAAAAACATACCAGAGTGGAACACTGCAAAGACATGTTATGGTCAGCCCAAAGTGATATAGAATTTACAAAATCAATTGTTACTGGTGACGAGATGTGGTGTCTTCAATATGAGCCTCTCACAAAGCCGCAGAGTGCAGCGTGGTTGGGCCCAAAGAAGCTGAAATCAAAGAAAGTGTGCATGCAAAATAGTCTAGAAAAGACACTGCTAACCATTTTCTTCAATTCAATTCCAAAGGAATCATTCACAAGGAATTTCTGCCAGAATGTTAAACAGTGAATTCTGATTATTATCTCGGAGTCTTCAATTGTTTGTGGGCGAGAATTCTTTGAATTCGACAATATCAAGTATTAAGAGCAAGGTTCCTGGTTGCTCCTCCACGACAATGCCCCACCCCACAAATCAAAGATTGTGCATGAATTTTTGGCCAGAAGAAGGATTGCAGTCCTTGATCATCCTCTGTATTTGCCAGATTTGGCTCCAGCAGATTTCTGGCTGTTCCCAAAAGTTAAGTTGGCGATGAAAGGAGACCTTCGCACCATCCAGGACATCCAGAGGGAATGTACTGCAGTTTTAAATGCGATTCCACAAAAGGAGTGCAGTGACAGTTTTTGAAAACTTTTCAATTAATTCCAGCTATGTATTGATTCAGGAGACTATTTTGAATAAAAAGAGTGATATTTTGAAAATAATTCACATCTTGTATTTTTAATGAACACAGTCCTAACAAAACCTGGACACACTCTGTATACGTTTACCTATGGTATGGTTGTTTTCCAGGTAAACACGTAGAACATAAAGATGAAATTTCACCCAAACTATGAAATTGAAGTGCATTCATGTAGTTTTGGGAGCCAGGATAGCATAGTTTGTATAGTGACTGGCTACAGGCTGGAAGACAGAGAGATTGGAGTTTGAGTCACAGGAACGTCTTTTTCTTCCTCACATCATCCAGATTCTTCTTGGGGCCCACCCAGCCTTCTGTCCAATGGCTACCAGGGGCTCAGTGCAAGAAGCTGACAACTCACCTCCAACTAGTGCCAAGGTGTAGAACCACTCTCCCATACGCCATCTTGGCATACTGCATACTTAGTTAAGCACAGGGATAGCGTTCATGTACATATACATACACATCACTCCAACAACCGTGGTTATTGTACATGTTGACAAGAGTGTGGAATACATTTTGTAATAACTTCATGTGATGTGAGATTTGAGGTTCTCATAGCAGTGAGTATGAAGGATTTTTTGAGCTGAGACACTGTATACTTTAGTAGACGGATACTCACATTTCAGAGGACCATTCTTCCTCCATCTTCAAGGTAGAAGTGCCTTGAAGATGAAGACAGCAGATTCCTCCAAGACATCAGTATGCATCTATAAAACTGTTTTCACATCCCAGATGACTCACAATCCTTCATCCTTGGGTGTTCCATACTAGGTGTACACGTGGAAACATGAAACAGAAAGGAACCAACACAAAGTCATATTTTTGTATAGTTTTAAATACAACTGTAAAGAAATGTAATGTGCTACATTTATAAGGTGGTTTACTTCGATTTTCTGAGTCATAATTCTCATATTTAGAAGATCCATTGAATAGGTTTCAACAATAGGTATAAAATTGTGATGGCCAAACACCATTCTGAAAACTGCGTGTTCTGATACAGATTCTCAGTGTTTTAAAATTTAAAACTGTTTGACCCTGTATTGTATTCCAATAAAATATTTAAGATCAGATGTAATACTTGATTTTTTAAATTTTAATGATTCATAACAACAAGTAATTTTTGTAATAGATTGAACACATTACAGTTCGTAAGTCTGTCCAACAGTTGTCAGATATCACAGCCAGTTTTTATGCCAATTGTTTTGTCTGCACTCTAAAACCTCAAAGAATAATATATGCTGTCATGTGTTGTAGTGTGATGATAGACTGGTTTTGGATTTTTAAGCAGATTTGTTGAACTTGTATACACACAACTTATGACTGCACTTTACAAATCAGTGTCATGCACACACTAGTGTCCACAGTTATATCTTACTAGCTGTTGCTCAGTAGTGACTTTCAATGGTAGATGTTGCCCTTTCTCTGGATTACCAAACAGTCCCCAGCCTCAGCTGCCAGCTTCTCACAACAGCATCTCACAACTACTGAACTGCAGTTCTCTGACAAACTCACTAACTCACCAACCAACTCTTTGCTAACTAGCTCTAGGTCCTAACTTGTCCTCCTTATAAGATCTCAGCATGGACTGCGTAGAAAGCACTGCTTCCCATTATTGTATCCTCTTGTTGCCGTGGAATTGTTGGCCAAGCTGCTACCTGGAAACAGCTGTTGGGTAGTTGCTTGTTTCACATTCATTGCCTAGGAATCAGTCTACATGCCACAATATGTTATGGAGAGTAATCCATTATGCATAGCATGTTTAGGTCTAGAAAATATTATTTGGGTCTGTTGTCTCCATAGATAATTTAAAATACAAATAAATACAATCAAACCATCTTCAAGAAATTTGATATTTCACATTTGGGCTACTAGAGGGTGTACAATTATTTTTCTGGTCTATCAGTTTAGTGGCAGTCTGTGGGCTGGCTGTCAGGGTTCAGTTCACAGCAGGAGCAAGAAATTTTTCTCCACTCCACAGCTTGCAGACTGGTTCTGGAGCATGGCTAACCTTCTATCCAGTGGGCTCCAGGGACTGTTTCCCCAGATGTAAAGCTGCCAAAGCATGAAGCTGATCACCTACCTTAATCTAGTGCCATGGTCAAGAATGGTGGAGTCTTCCTGGCCTGGTAGTTAATTGCTTATTTAATGAAGCACAAGGACAACTTTACTGTGCCATATATGCAGTTGTGTTTAGGGAGATGGTCTCCATGAAGCCCTGAATTTGAATGAAAATTGTTGGAAAAGTTTTCAGCAAAATCACAATTTTGGGTTTGAAGTTTGTGAAGTGCCCCTATTTTTTTGAGCTACAGTACTCATATTCAGTGGACCCAAACCCATGATGGATGAACCTGTAATCAATGAATATGAAAAAAATGCATACAACCAATGAGGCACTAGTGATGTGCACATGTGCAGATATACTTGCAGATGACATACCAAAAAACACTTTCTTTAAATTCAGGAGAGCTGAAAATGTATAAATGTGTCAAAATCTCAAGATATTTTCACAGTTATATTACTGTCTCATATGTCCTACATGTATGAGAAAGTAAAAACTGAAGTTTATTTACTTAAATTTAATGAAATAAAATGATAACATTGCCAACAGCACATTTTCTTGCATTTCATGTATTGCTTGTTGATACAGGATAAACTTGGATGACATTTAGAAATGGTGAGAGCACCTTAAGCTTTAGAGTATCTTGGCCCCATTAGGTAATATTAGGTACATTCATAGAGGAAATATATCCTTCACCTGGTCTTGTTTACCCTGGCCATATTATACTGTCCAGTGCTAACGTTAGCTAGCTGACCTGAAATCTGTGTGTTTATAATTCATGGATATAATCCAGAGACATGTTGTTGATGTTTAAGAGATTAGCCATAACTCATACAGTGAAAGTTATGTTTAAAGTTTCTTTCAGGAACATCACATTTTAACACTAACATATTGTCATGTGTTAGTAACTAGACACATGAAGTGTTGTGAGCTGTTAGCAGGCAGCACACAGTGAAGACATAGAAGAGTTAGTGCACCCCATAGTGAACTGTGAAGAGTGTGAAATAGCAATATCACTATAATTACCTGTATTTATGAGTTATACTTGTTCAGCAAGTCAAATTACCAATTCAGTTTCCCACTTCTGATATCACTTGTTGCTTGGTAACAGCTCTTAATGCCCTAGATTCCTGAGCTTCCATGTTCAACGTCCTTACTGACTGGTGATTGTCTCACAACTCCTGACCATTGACTGTAGCCACATCTGGCCACTGCTGGCTAGCATAAGAGTTATACCCTGTGTGTTTATATGTATGTGTAAAACAGTCCTTAAGTATGTGTTTTGTATGACTGTGTCTGTTACTCTGAAGAAAACAGATAGTTCATGAATAATTCAGTTCAGAAGCCAGAGAGAAGTGAAATAAGAATTTAGATTATTTTACATATAATGAGGAACTTTGTTCTGTATCCAGCTCATCTTGTGCTATCAGATCCGTTAATTTAGGGACGTTATGATAAGCTGAGCATGCATTTTGGATGTGAAGAAAAATAAAGAAAAACAATTTTATTAATATGGGAAGATGGAAGGATAGTAATAACTCTTTCAGCCACGCATTTAGAACACTAGTTGGTGGTAAGTTGCTTTAACCTCTAAGAGCCTAGCGACACCATATGGGGACCTTTAAAGTATAGCCGAGTGGCCGTGCGACACTGTATGGGTATGCGCAGTCCACGCGTGTGCACAGTGTTTTAAAATCTAATTTTAGGATAGAAATTCTTGTTCTACTCACATTATTTTTGGGCACCCGCTTTATAAGTAGACAGTCTTCCCTCCTGCATCATCTAACTGAATGTTGCATGTAACTGAATGCAGAGTCTGACACCGCAATTCATGCACTTTGTCCATATGTAACTACATTTCCCACACGAAGAGCACACACAACACCTCACTCTCGTATTACAGGAAGTAGGCCAGTGATGTCCTCTAATCGTAACACTTATAAAACATCGCAATTTCAACTATGCACCATGGCCCCATTTTGCATGGAAAAAGCCGAAATTGAGAGGCCGCTCATAAATCACACCAATCAGAATGCAGTACAGACGATTCTGAAGGCTCGCGGAAGCAAGGGGGCATTGCAGGGATATTCCAGAACAGTACCTCTGTGTGGTTAGTCCCAGATATAAACAGGCAGAGTTTCAAAAGGACAAAGTATGATAAGACTTCCCCCACACTCGTGTATACAGAAAGGTTCCGACATGACTGGAGAATGTGCAGTACAAACATGAACTTCCTATTCCTTTTGCCAGATAAGACATAGTAAGACAGTGCTTCAGCAGCATGCATTTATACTGCAGAAACGTTTTGTGCAGAAGCTTTATGCATTTTTGTGGACAGACGCTCAAAATTGGGAAAAAAATTTTTTTGGAATCAATGTAACAATTTTTACAGATTCTAAAATCTGTAAATTACAATATCTGATTTTATATTCTTTCTAGATAAAAGAAGCGTTTATTTCGTTTGTTTATCACAAAAATTGTAGAAATCACGGCATTTTTAGTAACATGCGTACAATTTTTAATACTCTACAATGGCGGACATTTAAATTAACTCCGGCCTGCTGCGATTACGGGAATTTAAATGGCCTGTCTCTTAGAGGTTAAGTAACCTCATCAACACAAGTAAAGTGCTTCCTAAAACCCAGTCCCAATTTGGTATTTGCAGATGTTTTAAGTATTTTTTATTGCTAGTGGGGTGGGACTAACACCCTTGTACTGCACCCACCTCTGGCCTATTGTACCAGCCCCAGATGAGAGGTGAGTGTGATTGTGGAGCAATTGGTGGAATGAAGATTGGTAGGGGAACCCGAAGTACTCGGAGAAAACCTGCCCCAGCGCCACTTTGTCCACCACAAATCCCACTTGACCAGACCCAGGATTTAACCCGGGTCGCCGCGGTGGGAAGCCAGCAACTAACCGCTTGAGCTATGGCACGGCCATGTTTTAAGTAAGTTACATAAGCAGAATTGACATTTATTTTTCAAGAAATTAAAATGCCGCATTTTGAGAAATACAAGGTCATATTTGAAGACCTTGAATACATAACTGTGCTGAATATATCTGTGTAGTATGTCATTTGAAGGGGCTTTTTATTGATTTTGAAATGGGCATAAAATGAGATCTGCTCTTCAACTAAGGCAGAAGTTATGTCAAGTTTTCTAAGATGACTTGTGCCCAAAAGGCGAGTTTTTTTACAGTGTTAGACATCTGCTTCCAAAGTTGTAATGGTCATAGAGCAGTAAAATTTGGAAGGAATTCTTATCTCCATTGGGACTATAACACAAAACTATACACAGAAGAATTTGATTCTGAGGGCGCTGGGTTGGAAATGGCTCTTTTCTGTGTCGATTTGATGTGAAGTGTCCCTGACATGCCCTCCACAGCAGATTTTTTCATCAGTATTTTAAGTTTTACTGTTTTCCTTTATATTCTCCCAGTTTTTGTACACACTAGTACAGTCAGAGTTTGTTCTGAAATGGTTCGTGTGGAGCATAGGATAGCTGGTTGTGAAAATATTGACTTTGACAGTAGCAGTGGTGAACTATCAGATTCTGTTACCAGTGAAGTAACTGGTTATGAAGCTTATGGTTTTCTTGGGTGTGAAACCATATGTTATAGTAGGTTGGTATCAAAATTTTTGAGGAACGTGCTGTCTCCACCTTCTGCTGTGAAGGTTACAGAAGGAGATTACTCTGAAACATTTATACCAGTCTACTGGAGTGCATGGTGTCATTGTAGAAACTGTAATATAATACTCATCACTTTAAGAACCTCAAATCTCACATAATTAGTTATTGTTTTATTTTATCTTTATTACTGCAATGAATAACAATTATCATTTTGTGAAACAGGGCTGATCTCTTGACGCCGAGGGTTGTGCAGCCACTGACTGGACCAGTATAATAGTCCTGTCAAGTGTGCCTTTGCATCATGGGCAGTGCGTCCTCTAAATTCAAGAAGTACCTTCAGCATGGAGATGAATTTGCAGCGATGCAGGTATGTTAGTTACAAGAATTTCATTGTGAATTTTCAAGGTTTTGATGTTGGAGGTAAGTCATGTATGTAAGCAGTCAAGATTATCCCTTTTGGGATGTTTGCATTGAGAAGTTTCAGAATTATGTCTGTTAGATTTGCCATGTCAGTCTTTCCATCTGTTTGCATGCTACATCTGTAGAATCACTGAACAGACTGTCGTTAATTTTTATATTGGGGTACATTAATAAAACACATAATGCTCTTGTCAATTTATCTTAAAATCAGATGACAGAAATTGACAGTTTTCATAAAGTCTTACTTGTGCTTCTGTTTCCATCTCAGGCATAAGTCACTAAATGTTAGAGTGCAGAATGTTTGGAACAAAAGTTGCAGACAGGAAATGAAACGCTTTATGTCCAGTACACTTTTTCTGCAACTCTTACAGCTTTTAAGATAATTAAACAAAAGATACAAATGAACCAGAATTCTTGCACAGTGCATACATATCCTGCATTTTTAAAATATTTTCTTTCAGTGTTGCATGCTTGTAAACATTTGTATACGATGGGGTACCCAAAAGGAACCGAACTAATTTTTTTGTGGGCAGAGCTTTTGTAGTACCGCGTTTTGCTATGAGCGCATAGAGCTAACATTCCTGAGTCGATAAGCCGACTACCATTGCTTCAGAAGGTAAGGACTAGTTTCGGCAGAGTTTATAGTGACAACTGTTTTGTGTGATCGTTGTTTTTGCAGTGGCTGAGTTTTGTGAACAGTGTGCGGCGGTGAAATTCTGCTTTTTGCTCAGGAAAAGTGGAACAGAAACTCTTGAAATGTTAAAAACGGCATACAAGGACGATGCTATGGGGAAAACTCAAGTGTTTGAGTGGTTTTCCCGTTTCAGAAATGGTGAAATGTCAATTGATGACAAACGTCGTTCTGGTCATCCTTCCACGGCCCGAACACATGAAAATGTTGAAAAAATTCGTGAAATCATCAAGGAAGATCGACGCCGGGCCATTGAAGAAATTATGGAGCTGTCGGGAGTGACTTGGAGCTCAGTTCAGCGAATTTTGACAGAAGATTTGTGAATGAAAAGGGTGGCTGCGAAATTCGTGCCACGACTGCTGACTGCTGAACAAAAACAAGGTCACGTGGAAGCATGCTGTGCTTTGAAAGAAGAGTCCCGAAATGATCAAAACTTTTTTTTTGTTTCCTCGAATGAAAAGAGACATGAAAGGAAAGCGTTTTGCTGATGTTGCTGAGGTGAAGGAAAAAATGACGGAGGCGCTGTCAAGCATCTCAAAAGATGAATTTAGACAATGTTTTGAAAAATGGAATAAAAGACTAGACAAGTGTATTAGTGTAAGTGGAGAGTACTTTGAAGGGGATTGAAGGTTTGTGCATAAAATTTGAATAAATAAGTTTAAAAAGAAATAGGTTCGGTTTCTTTTCGGTACCCCTCGTACAGTGAAAAGGCATGTCTGTAAAGTTGGTGGATATTGTTTTCAAGGAAGTAGAGTTTCTAATGTCACATATCCTGGTAACGCAACAAGAAATTAATGGGTTCAGATTAGATGAAGCTGTTCATTGGATAAGTTGTATACAATTGCAATTACAGTCACTCAGAAATAACATCTTCCATGCGATGCATCCTGGCTAGTCTGTCATCTCTCACATTTCGTCTTCACTCCTCTATTCTGTCTTCAACTGCTATTCTCTCTTCCACTGCTGTTCTGCTTGGCATGTCTTGGTTCTTAGCTCTGCTGGTTCCTTCTGCTCTCAGCTCTGCTCTGTTCTGTTCGATCTGTTCTAGTCTACAGTCAGACAGCCTAGAGGACACCTTGTTCAAGGGTTCTGTTTCACGTGTTTTATGCACCAGTAGCTACTGTATTCGATACCATGGGAACTGTACCAGTTCTGGTTTTTATTTCCATGGTAACGGTCTGTTATGTATGTGTTGTCTTGGAAACTAATGTGAATGGTTGCCTAGTAAAATGGATAATTCCTAATCTGGCTCCACTATTCCGGCTTATAGGCAGTGTTTACCGAGTGTTGCTCAGCAGTAATCTGTTCCAGCTTGTCTCAGCCACGTTTCTTAACAAGCCGTTGTCTAGCAAACGACACCCGCTCAGATATTCCAGCTTTCAGGCAGCACGTCCCAATATTGTCACATAATATGTGTGACTATAGATGGGGTTTAACCCTTTGACGTGGTCATTTAAATTCCGCGGCCGCGGCTCCTGCCGTAATATATTCAGCCGGCCATTTAAATTTTGCTCGAAAATTATTTATTCGTCATTGTTCTTAAATTCTATGAGATAGGAACATGAAACTTTCACTAAAATGATCTTAAATGGTGGTTTTATAACCTTACCTTATAATATGGGCGCCCTGTATCTCGGCCATGGAAGCAGGTTGTTTAGTATTTCAGCAGTGAATGGTACGCCTTGAAGGATGAAACTTTCACTAAAATGATCTTAAATGGTGGTTTTATAACCTTACCTTATAATATGGGCGCCCTGTATCTCGGCCATGGAAGCAGGTTGTTTAGTATTTGAGCAGTGAATGGTACGCCTTGAAGGATGAAACTTTCACTAAAATGATCTTAAAAGATGGTTTTATAACCTTGCCTTATAATATGAGCACCCGGTATCTCGGCAATGCAAGCAGGTGACGCCTTGAAGCATTAGTCTAAACACAGCGCTGGCTCTCATTCACCAAACAAATACTGCGTATCTTTTCTTTTGCTCTTTTTTTTAACCACACAGCTTCTGTGCGGCCTAGCCCTCTTCCCCGTGAGGGGTCTAGTTCAAGGAAATGTCCTTCCGTGAGCAGTAAAGCTAGTCAGGTCAGCTGCAGTAAATTCAACGTTACGAGTTATCATAACAAGGGGTTGTTGCTATGCCTTTGATATTCCATCCATTTTGGCGGCTGTAGATGTCGTAGGGGTGACCACAGAATTCATGAAGTTATTCTAAGAACTGTCTGGTATGTAGTGAACGAAAGCAGAGCTTAGCTGGCTCAAAAAAATATTTATGGTCATCCCTCGAAACGACCACCAAGGTCAGTACGATAAACTGGCGTCAGCTGGAGCGATAATACATGAAGGAATGAGTTCTTTTCCCTCCCCCACACACATCCGTATCGTCTCAGGGGGTGACCACAGTGTTCTGCCTTAATTCGTGACGTTTTTCTAAGAACTGGGTGCTATATACTGTGCGAAATCAATGGATCATGCGAGAATAAATTACTGGACACCCCTCTTCTAAGAATTCCAATTGAGTGTGTTTGTGTGGCCAGCTCAGGGCAATATTATATTATAAACATCACGGCTCTGTTGTTTATATCTTCAAAGCAAAGAAAACGCCTTTCATAACAGCTTGAACGAGGAACCTACCAGAAGCAACAGGAACTTTGCTGCAAGACAGGTATATGTAACGATGACTTGGCGCAGATAAAGTCGTGTCTTATTTATACTCTGTTCTACTGACAACAGGCCAGCGAAAAATCTAACAATCTACAGCAAAACCATCAATTATTATGGGCGTTATAACATAGGTGTGCAGCTGGATGAAACATACACGTCGAACCCCCCCAGACGATTTAAATCCCTGACGAAACATACACGTCGAACCACGGGAACGGGTTAAATTGGTGAATAGATTTACTGATCACTTATAGGTCATAACTACAAATGACTATGACACTATCACTATTTCCACACTTTACACTTCACTAAACCACACAGGCTAGTGTTCTCAGTTTGTTAAATAGACATTTCCTGGTAATGGCTCCAACATTGGCTATTCCTCTACCTCCAGACTCAAGTTCTCTCTTCACAGACTCCCTTACAGAACTGACAAACCTCTAACCTTGTCCATTGCTTGTCACATCTCGGCATGGACCATATAGAAAACAGTTCTTCCATTGTTGCCTCTGGAATCATTTCTGCAGAGAACGTGTTTACAGAGCCATTGTCCAGAAACAACCCCGGTATATCCACCCATGCAATCAGCATGTTTGTAGGGCTGTTCCCTAGCAATGGCTGTGTCAGCTGGTTTCCCAGTTCTGGTTTTCAGCAGACATGCCACAGTATTATATGGAGATAGATTATAAGCACACACACAAATGCTGTGTAAAATAGTATTTGAATGCTTGTATGAGGGGAGTCAAATGAAAACGAGTCAGAAGCCAAAACATATTAAAGAACATTTATTACCTCAACAGTAATCTCCAAAACTGTTAGTACATTTATCCCACTGGGAGATAAGATGGTCAGTCCTGTCCTTGAAAAAGCTTGTGGGCTGTCTACGGAACCACATCTTTATCCAGCCACACACGTCTTCGTCCGATGCAAACCAATGTCCACGAATGTCTCTCTTCACGTCTCCAAAAAATGTGAAAAATCACATGGGGTGAGATCTTGGCTGTAGGGGTGATGTTGAAGCAGTTCCCAAACAAATCTCTGTAGCGTATTCCTCACAGAGTTGGCAGTGGGGGGGCGCGCATTATCATAAAGAAGGATAATGCCTTTCGATAGCATTTCAGGGCGTTTTGACTTTATGGCACGTCTCAGTTCCTGCAAAGTGTCTTCATAGCGCTGTGCACTGATTGGGCCCCATGCTCGAGAAATTTGACAAGCAGAGGGCCCTTGCAATCGAAAAAGAACATCGTCACCACTTTACCAGAACTTGTGTGTACAGCTTTGGATGTCTTTGGTGGGGGAGAATTCACATGTTTCCACTGTTGGCTCATCCGTTTGCTCTTGGGTTCAAAATGGTGGCACCAAGTTTCGTCCCCAGCAGCAACACAGGACAGAAAAGCATACTCTTCCTCATGGTATCACTGCAAGTGACCCAGTGATACAGCCATTCTCTGAGTCTTCTGTTCCTCCGTGAGTTGATGTGGAACCCACTGTGCACAGATTTTGCAGTACAGCAGGTGTTTTGTCACAATGACATGTACAGAACCGTAACTTATTCCCATCAAAAGACTAATTTCTTCCACAGTGATCTGTCAGTTTGCCCGGATATGACCATCCCACGCAGCAATAACGTCAGGAGTGATGACACAATGAGCCTGTCCGGGGCAAGCATCATCTTGCAGTGACACACATCCCTCTCATAATCTCTTATGCCACACCAGAACACGCGAACGTGACATGCTGTGTTCACCATAAACAGTAGACATGCGACAGTGAATTTCTCATCCTCCTACTCCTTCAGCAGTCAAAAAGCACACTACACTTCACTGTTCTTCTTTACCCGCCTCCATTACTGATGTTGGACGACCACATGTAACGCTAACCTTACTTCCAGCACAATAAACAAGTAACTAGTGTGCAAGTGCACGTCACTGTGCTTTCCCAAGTCCCCACCAGATATTCATACCGTAAGCAAATTCCATTGTTACCAACTTGTGCGCCGTGTGAGTTACGTGTGGTGACCCGTTTTCATTTGACTGCCCCTTATAAATATAAATGTGGCAATGGTGTGAGACCCTCAGGATGTATCTGATATAGCTGATATAGTAGGAATGTATACAAGTCGAAATTTTGCACAGACGTTTATGACTTGTGTAGTATGCTGCTTCGCTTCTGCTTCTTGATAACCTTGTCATATACAGGGTAATTCATAAGTCCTTCTGGAAACCCTGACAGTAATTTGAATCACTCTGTAGACCAAATACATAACTACAAGGGTACTGATGACTTACGAATTACCCTGAATAATAAAGAATTTGAAGGAAAGTAGGTGTCAGAGCTTCCTCTTATAATTTGTTATGAAATTATTGTTGTCATTATTATGGGTGACTGTCAGCAGGATTTTGGATTAGAGATTAGATTTATTGACCAGTTTAACACATGACTCGTGATTATAGGGATGTCACTAATCCCCACACTTTACAAATCACTACAGTACATGCTAAATCTTTTCGGTCTGCTGTGTATTCATCAGTGAGTCCCTCATGACTTCTAATAGTGGAGATCCTTTGTCTTCTGTGTTCCCTTCGTCACAGTCAGGCGAATATACCACAGTTCTCTCATACAACTGAAACTTCTAAACTTGTCGCAGTTATAACATCTCAACATGGACTGTGTAGAAAGCACCGTTCATTGTTGTACTCCAATTGTTTACATGGGAACATGTTTGTTTGGAAAGGTATTACTCAGTAATGGCTGTGTATACTTGCTTATTAAGAATCTGTTGCCTAGCAACGAATGTTGTTTCGTTCTTTGTTTCAAGGTTGTTACCCAGTAATGGATCCGCGGATTACAGTATTATTGATTTCTTTTGTAGGTATTTCAGAGTTCTCCAGAGTTGCGGAAGAATCTGGATCCCAATCTCAGTTATGGGGACAGCCATCATCATAATACAGCACTGCATTATGCTGCCAAACATGGCATGAAACACCTGCTCAGGTCAGTATGCTACTTCACTTTCTGAAAAGATTGCGGTTCATTCATTGTATGAAAAATTATGTTGCACATTGTCCATCATATGAGGTATTTGATATGTACCATCTTTTCATTTCTGTTATCAGATGTATAGGGGAAGAGGTTAGTACTTGCATGAGTTGATTTGAAAGAGCTAGTTTCAGTCTTCTTTTCAGTAATCAAGGATATCTCTCTGTAATGGACCGAACTCAGTAGAGACCTTTCTCCTTTAAAACTTGATGATGGAAATGAAATGAGCTTCAGAAACTTGTATATCAAATATATCTGAGGCAATTTAAAATTTACAGCATAATGTTCACATCCTGCTCCATTTGTACACATTACATTAATGTACTGAGTAACTAACTAACTAACCTGTACCTAATTCATGATTCTCATTCCCCTCTCCATAGAAAAATGTACATTCGCCTGCTGGTTCAGTGCCTCCTTTGTCCCATCTGAGCTCCTGTACTCCCACAAAATCTAACTTATATTTCGATATTTCTTCCGCCACTGTCTTAAGTGAACCTGCCCTGTACATACTTCCAACATTCCAAGTACCAATCTTCACTTAGATCATTTATCAATAAAATCAGTCCAGGTCCGAGGCTTCTTGTGCTCTTTCACAACAAGGTTATTTTATATGGTGAGGAGTTGTTAGCCCCACGCCCAACCCCCAAGTTGGAGGACCACCCCTCGTTGGCTGTCCGCAACTGCCTATTCAATATATTCACAGCTACCTTCCATATCTGGAAGCTGTTTCCTCAATCTGCAACCTGAGGATGTGCCATGTCACGGTGACAAGGAAACTACCTGTGGATACATCTAATTGTTACCTCCATCTTCCAAGTTATACTCTGAAATCCCACAAGACCATGATATTAATACTTAAGCACTGTGAGAATGTCAAATCTCATATAGTACAACCTGTATTTATTGCTGTTGAAAGCTGAACGAAAAAATTTGGAGTCATTGTGATAAGTTGTCTTCTAAGAATGTGTTGAATTTCACTGTGAAGTCTTGTGTTAGTAACATACTGGCAGTTCCATGTTTGTGGGATTTATTTGTATCATTCAGAAAGGCAAGAGGCTTAGAGAATCTTTGAACAAATAATCAAATGAAGAATGCCATCTTCTGGGATGTTGCACTGTGTAGATCTTGTGTGAACCGATGTTTTGGAGGAACATATTGCCTCCATCTCAGTCTGCAGCCACCTGCTCACTCTGGTTCCTCACTCACAGATTTTTCTACCCTGCAGATGGAGGCGATACGTTCCTCCGGAATGTTGGTTCACACAAGATTTACAGGGCACCACATCCCAGAATATGGCATTCTTCATAGTCAGCGCTGTGAAAACTTCAAATCGTAAAAATAATCAAAAGTTAGCACTCAGTCTTGAGATTTTGGGTTAGATTATAGTCTTCTGTCATGTGACACTTTGTAGTTGGGTGTGCAGGTGCCATTGTTTCAGAGAACCTGTTTTCACTGTCTTGAGGATAAGAGAAAGGGGTCTGCATTGAATATGAAGGTAGCAGTTTCCTCTGAAATTCTGGTGGCCATCTAGCAAACTACACCGTATCACGTCCCAGGAGGTTGTAATTCAAATTTCTGTTTTCTGCCTTCCAGACATTTTAAGTTCACGCTTTTTTTTTCTTTCTCTCTTTCTTCAGTGGTTCAGCTTACAGTAGGAGAGAATTTAATTTAACTCTATGTCATATAAACATCGAATTTTAAATTTTCTCTGTTTTACTCACCATCACTGTAAGTACTAAAATACAGTGAAATCTACATATAGTGTTCCTGCCTTTAGTAAAGTTCCATATTTATGGAATATTTCTGGTTTCAGCTCAAGCCCAATATAAACAGTATACTGTAGTCCTGTATGTATTCAACTTTGATTTAATAAAGAACCTATATTTACAATGAAACCTCACTAATTTGTCCGAACAGGGGAATGGATAGAGAAAAGTCCAAATTATAGATTATAATTATATGTATTGTGACATGTCTAACCCTTTGCTGGGCAACGGGAGGTGGAACGAGTTACCACAAAGATAGACCCTTGATAAACGGTCGGTTGCCAGGTTACACAACTGTAAGGAAACCGGTGTTTCTCCATGCCGTGGTGAGTAGAGCTGAAGTGAGCCGAGCCGAAGCACACTGGTTGCTACGCAGCAATAAACAACTCTTGGCAGCATTGCCCAGCAACACCTGGTTTGACGTGGATAAGTAAGCACCTGAAGATGGCATTATTATGCCGAAACATGTAGTGCGAGGGAGAGAAGGAAATAAATGAGTGTATGCACTGCAAGACGGATTAAATAAATCATGGACCTGTAAACATGGTGATTACGCAACAGGGAAGCGAGGCGCATTTTCCGTTATCTGGCTGAGGGTTTATAAGAAAACTGCAATGCATAAGGAATCAGTTAAAATGTAGCAACCGCCAAAGTCAGTTGAATTGTAGCAGTCGCCGAGTTCAGTTGTAGCGAGCAAATCATGAACGTGAAGAATACCGGAACGTGTGATTAGAGGCGATAGTGTGAGACGGTAGTGGAAGTGTGTAATACAGTGACACTGGTATAGCTCCAGTATTGTACTGTGAAAGTGAAGACTATTGAAGATAGAGTCAACAGATTATTGTGTAGGGTTTATAAATTATGTAAACCCGCAACTGTGTTGTAATTAATTGTAGTTACAATTTGTAGGTTGCTGAATAAACCAATTAACAATCTGAACGGCATCTTCAGTGGCAAAACATGTTACAGTATATTTGTTTGAGTGAAAGTGCTCGGAGTACAAATGAGGCACTTTACATCTATTTCAGTACTGATCTAAGCCAACAGGAAGTGGGGAATTAGACCGTCACAGTCTTGTTTAGGAGAAACATTGTCTATAAATAAACTATGTACATAATAGAAAGAGTGTGATATGAATTAGTGAGATTTTACTATAGTTTAAGAACTTCTGACCTTCCAGTACATGCAACACAGTTTAGTGTGATTGGGTCGAAACAGTGGTCACTACTTGCATTTTTCTCTCTACCAGAACTCTTTGCTGCACAACCATAATGCTTGGTTGTGCCATAGCTCTGGCTGTCAGTTACCGGCTTCTCACTGTGGCAGTCCAGTCTCGGTCACAGGTCAGGTCATGTGGGATGTGTGGTGGACAGAGTGGCACTGGGGCAGGTTTTCTCCAATTACTTTGGTTTTCCCTGCCAGTTCTCATTTTATCGACTGCTCCACACTCATCATCTAACATTCAGGGCTGGTACAATAGGCCAAAGCATGGCCAACATACCAAGTGGACTCAGTCTCACCCCACCCAAAGAAACCATAATGCATGGCAAGTCACAACGAATGTTAAACACAGCACAAAGCACTGCTTCTTTATATACAACATGGTTGCTGTTGTTCTTATCTGAGATTGTTTCAATGTTTATGTTATGTCATTAATTACTTCACAACCGAATTTATTATTGATTATGTAAAGATATTATTTTATACTTGTGAGCTGTGTGTCCTACAGTTTCTCAGTGTGAAGAGTTCTCTGTTTTGGGATGTGATGCTGTGCAGTGTGGAAGAAGTTCAACATCTTTGAGTAGTGTATTGCCTACATTGGGGCCTGCGGTAGCATAGTTTGTTGAGGCACTGTGCTACAAGACAGAAGGTTACGGGTTTGATTCCTAATGAGGTCATTGCATTTTCAGTTGAGATAATCCTTCCAACCGCACTGTGGCCCTGGGGTCAAGTCAGCCTGTAACAGCAATGAGTACCAGGAATCTTCCTGAGGGTAAAGGGTGCCTGGCGTGTAAGACTGTCAACCTTACCACCATCTGTGAGCTGATTGTCTAGAAAATTTGAGACCTTCAATGTCTCACAGCCCTATGGGCCTCCACAACCTGTTACAAGCATAGCTTTGCCATTTACCTTTACTGCCTCCATTTTCAGGGTTGAAGAGTAACAGTCTCATTGATGTATGTATCACAATATAAATTGCATGGTATTTCTGCATAACGTATATAGGATATACAGAGTCTGGCATGGAAAGGCCTTGAGCATTGTGTAGGATTACAAAGCAACATGCAAGTTACAAATAATGTTTTTGATTTGTAGTTCACTTCAGTTTTTCTGTCCCCACTATGAAGTGATAATCCCCTGGGTCTGACCCTTCTCCTGCCATGGGCTGATTAGATTGGCTTGACACATTTGCATTAAAAATGCCATAGCTGAAACAATTGGCTTGACATCACTTAGTAGAGCAGCATCGTTATCAATAGACAGCATCATGTGTTATTTATCGATGCGTAGAGGAAAGAACATGCTTTCATGCTGTGTGCATCTGTAGTAATTTGAAGGTAATATGTTGGAGTAAAAAAAATTAACCCTGTAACGGGTTTTGGAGGCCCATGGGGTTGTGAGATGTCAAGGATCCCGCATTTTCTGGACACTGCTCAGAGATGGAGGTGAGATTGTCAGCCTTACACACCAGCTGCCCTTTAACCCCAGGAAGATTCCTGGTACTCACTCCTGTTAGAGGCTGAGTCAACCCCAGGGCAATAGTGTAGCTGGAAGAATTACATCAATTGACACATCCAGTGACCTCATCAGGAATTGAACTTGCAACCTTCCTTCTTGGAACACAGTGCCTGAACCAGCTATGCTACCACCTGCTGCCAATCTATGGCAGTACTGTAGGTCTTTGCATGCAACAGCATTTACCTACCAACAGCTTTAGTGTTTGTAGGAGGTGGTTGTGTGGTGGGGGCTTGACAATCAAATGGTTAAGGAAGAATACCATATTTTCGGATATGATCCCATGTACAGTGGTAGAAGTTTATCCCATTCTGAAGGAATGCACTGCCCCTGTCACCAGGGTCAAAGAGTAAGCCAAGGAGAACAGACAGAGATAGTATATTCCTCCAAAATGTTGATAAAGGTCTATCAGACTACGTATCATGACATAGTCACTGCTTTGATAACCCAAGATCTCACAACAGTGTTGTCTTTGTGTGGTGACAAGATTTTCATGTTCCGTATATCTGAACCAGGACATTCTTGAATGACCTGGGTGGAAACCCAAACAAGAAGAATGGTTGCAATGAAACATCACTGCATGCAGCATGCCAGTTGAGTCAGCAGAAGTCTTTCTCAGCTCAGGAGCGACGTGCAGCATGTGTGGCGCTTTTGTTACAATGGAGGGGAGTTCCCCTTAACAGTGGGGGACGAGAACGTGTTGATCTTCAGGCTCAGGACCAGGTATGCCCCAAAAATTGAGGGAGACAGTTGTTCGTGATCTGTTGATGTTACTATGTCTACTATGAATTATCCTTCATTAATTTCCCTGTTTTATAATTTAATACTGTGTATTTTATTTCTCATTTTAGCCATGTTTTATTTTGACTGCTGCATGAAATTTGATACCTTTGAAGCTCATTTCTACTGTCGTTATACTATATATGTCTCTGGTTTATTTTATGACCCTGCTCATAGCTCACAGTATATAACATCAAATGGTAGGATGGCTGATGAATAATGAATGATGGATGAAGTGTGTGCAAGATGGGTTCCCCATGACTTCAGTGATGACTAAAAAAGAAAATGTTTGAAAGTTTGCCAACAAATTTGCTCTTGTTGAACAGAATTCTGAATTTTAATCATTTATAATCACTTATGATGAGTCTTTGACAAGACATTATGACCCAGAATTTAAAGAGCAGTCAGTTGTTTGGAAATACAAAGATTTGCCACTACCGAATACATTTTGCACAGCACCATCATCGGGAAAATTGATGCTGATGTTGTCTTTTTACTACAAAGGAAACAGCCTTCAGCACTGGCTACCTTGGAAACCTGTGAATAGTATTTACTATGCAAATACACTTGAAACTCATTTAACCTTTAACGTCCGAAGTGCCCAATCGAGCCAGTGATGAGTATGGTCGTCATGGCCAAAGTACCCCGTTTTGACCAGTCAGGCATTTAAACTCCACCAATGGAAGCACGTGCACAGTCCTAAATATATATTTTTAAACGTAGTAATTACCAGACAGACTTGAGTAAAACCCTAATAGAGGAATTAAAATAATACCTAAGTGAACAACAGCAAAAAAGAATATACATATGAGTTATGCCCAAACTCATCCAGGAGCCAGTACTTTTATTGCAGATGTGTTAAAAATATATCATAAAATTCAATATGCATACCTTTTTTGTTGTTATCTGCTTAATGTATATATAGATTGAAATGAAACTACAGTATTCGATTTCACTATGAACGCACAGAAAACAGATCACACACTGTATTTCTGCCACGATGCAACTGTCCTTTCATGACCATAGAAAGGGCAATAATATCTTGCAGCTACAACAGAAGGTCTTAGCACTGAAGATGGGGCTCCTTGAAGCTTTTTCTTGAATAGCCATGCTTTCATTCTTCTGTCCTTTAGTCAAAAGATTTGAAAATCTGAAGGGTGTAACAAAGTTGTAAGGTTTTCCAGTAGAGAACAAAATGATTTTATTGCTTCCATCTGTTTTATGACACCAGGGACTGCTAAAATTTTTCAAGTGCTACAAACAGAAATTAATATATAATGCAGAACAACTCTGTGAAGAACTGGGAAACCAATTTTGCAGTACGCATCAAAATTGAAAGAAAAAAATTGAAAATAGAGTATAACTCTTTGTATAAAAATTTTCAAATCTTCCGTTATAATATGCAGCACTATGTTCTTTGCTGATACAAACAAAGTTAATTCCATCCATTTATCATAAAAATTGAGTTAGATACAGCATTTTTAAACACAATGCTTAAAATTGTTGAAGCGCCCTAACAGGAACGGACATTGAAGCACAGAGTAGCAACTGGCATTTAAAAGCGCACCAGTGGCGGCCATTTAAATAAACTCCGGCCAGGTCAAGCTTACAACCATTTCAGAAGTCCAGCATTTAAAGGTTAAAGATGCCTATTAAAAAGAAAAGGCCATGGGGATCTGTTGTGCTGACCATGTGACACCCTCTGTCCACTAAAGTTGCCACTAACTTCGCTGACATGTGTCGGTCACTCGTTCAGTATAGTTCGCTTGTGGACTAAAGGCCACGGAGTTTTGTTAAAAAAATTTGACTTCTTGACTAAACGGTGGTTTCTGCTTCAAGTCAGTGCATGTCTGCATATTGCACATGTGGTGACAGAGGTGGCAGAACCTGCAGAACACCCACCCTACACTCCAAAGCACATGTTAATTCGGAACATTTTGAGTGCTTGAACATGAGCTGTGAGGGCAAAAATACAGCACTAGCACTGACATGAAACAAGCTGCCACCACTGCCATATGCAAGAGGTCTGGAAATGGTGTTCTACACTTGTTTGAGCAGTGGATGGGTCACCGCAAAAATGTATAGCCTGTGTAGGGCCTTATTTTGGAAAAAGAAACAGTGCTGCGGCGTCAGGAATCTTCAGATAGTGAGTAGTGTGTATGTGTTTCCCCTCCACCTGTAGTGATCCTAACAGAGAACATATAAGGAGACTGTATTATAAAATTCACCATCTCACCAGTACGTACCATAGCTGTGGCTGTTAAAGTGATGTACGTTTACTGCTGTACATTTTTAGGATCCAAGGCATTTTACAGATCTTTATTTGTAACAAAATGAGTGAACTCAAATGTTCTAATTTGAGTGTTACTTATTTTATAATACAGAATGATTCTAAATTATTGTCAGGGTTTCTGTGGCCCATAATTTTTAAACTTTATGTGCCATGAAAGGTGCATGTTGAAGTTGTCTAGCATTCTGCAGTATTGTTTCTACAAGTAATAAAACTTTATGAGTTGCATTTTCATATTCCATAAGCAGTTTTTTTTTCTGGTTTGAAAATTATAGGACATGGACTGTAATTTAGAATTACCCTGTATGTTATTTAATGACATTTTCAATATCAGGACTTTATGGCATTATATGATAGGATGATAAACAAATGATGATTTGGAAAGAAGTAGTCATGTCCTACTCAAGATACCATTCTAGCATTTTGCTGGAGGGACTGAAGAAAACCCCAGTACAACTCGGTCAGGATAGCTGGTGTCACAGCCAAGATTTTGACCAAGCACCACCCAAATACAAATCTAGACTGTTACCTGTAGACTGTCCTGTTTGGTTGAGTATTACTCCATGAAGTTTTAGCTACCATATTGTGTGATATTGATGATTCAAGCAACCATATCTCAGAGAAGAATAGGTATTTCTTCTTATAATTAAGTGATATATTGAAACTTCATTTTACTAAACCAAGTGTAGAGTTGTTGATATTTATATCAGAATTTTGAACTGCTGTGAATTTTCTATACACATTACAGACTTTTTAAAATACATGTAATAGAGTAGAAACTATGACTTTTATTGAAACATTGCTGCCATTTTATATTAGTGCATGATTAAAGAATATGATTAAAAATTTAAGTGAATATATGATTCCATTAGGCACAAACAAACCAGAAAATTTTCTTTGAGTGTGAGCCCTTTCTGCAGATAATGGGGTTTACATTGATGATCTTGATATGAAACACATATTTCACTTTTATTTTCAATACTAATAAATGTTTTGGTTCCTAAATAACAGAAAGGCAACACTGCGCTGCATTGTGCTGCCACATCCGGATTGAAACGCTGTGTGGAGCTGCTTCTGAACCATGGTTCACCTCTCTTCATTGAGAACCATGATAAGTTTACACCTTGTGATATGGCTATGCGGAGTGACCACCATGACATTGCTCAGCTCCTTGAGTCCAGGATGGTCTTTGTAAGTCTTGTGGTAGTGTGATGGAGATAATATGAATAAAAGTTCACTGATGTTTCAGAGGAACGTTATGCCTCCATCAACAGGGTTTAGGAATTAGCCAAGCAGTGTGTAGAGGTTGGCTTACCCTTTGATGTTGAAGGTTTAGAGTGTGTGTTCCTTTGAATCATCAGTGAACTAGATGACATCCCAAAGATATTAGTCCTCATATTCACTGTGATGACAACTTCAAATCCAACACATTCAGTCTTGATTCAGTATTATTGAATAACCATAACTGCCCCCTACTTCAGATTCCCTCTTGTCACTCAGTTAGTCCCTTGTAACCCTTCACATGACATATTTATATTACAGTTTCATCAACAATGCAACCACTTTATTCCTTAGAAATTTCACTTTTTACAACATGTTTTGGCCCCAACCGGCCATCATCAGGTACTTCAACTTGCCAAAACTGTTACCTGCATTGATTATCAGTCGTACACTGGAAATAGCAAAATAAAACTGCTTATTGAAATTAAAGTGTAACTCAAAAAGTTATATTACCTTTAGAATCAATACTACCCCCAGTGTGGGGATACACCATCTTGCTGGAAAACCATATTTGGCTGATGATCTTCCAACTGGGGTAACAGATATAACTGTAGCATGTCCAGGTAGGTCATCACTGTCACTGTGTGAGCCATCTGCAAAGAAATAGGCCCCCAAAACTTCCAAGCATGGAAAAGTACACCACACATTCACCTTTACACTATCTCTTTCGATTTTTCGAATGGCATGGGCGTTTTCTGATCCCCATATTCTGCATTTATGACAATTTACCCTCTGATACTTAAAATGTTGCTTCATCACTGAATATCCATCTCCGAAGGTAAATTTCATTGGCTCTGACGTTCGACAAAATGTCTTTGGCAGCTTGGAAATGGCAGGGTTTATCATCTTGCTTTATAGCCTGCACAGAGTGCATTTTGTAGGCATGGAGGTGAAACCCCAACAATAATTTAGAATCACAGTTCATTTTTATACAAGTACTATATAAAGCCAGCGTGTATGTTCTCTAGGTGTTTTTTATTGTTTATTTACAGGCTGACAGTACTGACACAATAAATGAAGTAGAGTTGTATGGGCCTGGAGAACAGGAGGAGGTATACAGTGGGCTAAGAACCCAGGACCTTCAAGAGGCCAAAGATCAACTGCTGGTGGAGACATCAGATATGCTTCACATCCCCCTGTTCACTGCCGAGGCTCTGCTCCGAGATAATGGTCAGCCCGTTTCTCCATCAGCAAAGTGGATGAACATTGATGTGTAAAGCCATTTCTTAATTCATTAACACATTCATTGCCATAACGATTTAAATAGAAACCTACCCTCTGCAAAGTCTGACAGCTAAATAACTGAACTGATCAAGATTATGGTGTTCTGGGATAATGACACCGTGTAGTTTGGTGAATAGGTATGAATGTTTCATAGAAACCTACTACCTCCATCTTCAGAATAGAAGGTATAGCCTCAGGCCATCAGGCTTTGATGCCTGTCTACCAAATTGCACATCATTACATCAAAGACTGTAATCATGATACTTGAGATGTTTCTGTGCAGTAACCAGCAGCTCTGATAAGTTGATGCATGTTGGTTTATGTGAATGTAGGATTCAGAAAGTTTGTGTCATAGAGTTATTGGAATGTTTCTGTTGTGATTACAGATGTTTATTGATGCAATGATTTGTTTGCTAAAATAGAGGGTGTATTTGTGAGTTAAACAGTTACTAGGACTCATTATTATGGGCAATAAATTGTTAAAGCAGAGGACATATATTAAAAATTTTGGTAAAATTGGAGCATTATTCTGATGACATCGGGAGAATGGAAAGGTGAATTTATGGTGACAGAATGATGAGTAGAAGGGCCGCACCATAGCTCAAACGGTTAGTCGCTGGCTTCCCACTGCGGCTACCCGGGTTCGATCCCGGGTCTGGTCAAGTGGGATTTGTGGTGGACAAAGTGGCGCTGGAGCGGGTTTTCTCCGAGTACTTCGGTTCCCCCAAATTCTCCATCATCATAATCACCTGGGGCAGGCTACAATAGTCCAATCAGTGGCCGTCGTGCCGAGTGGACCCAGTTGGACTCCACCCCACCACTAAGCGAATTTTTAATTAAATGATGAGTAGAACACATTTTTTTTTTGGTGGGGTGTTCAACAATTTTAGTATTTGGGGATGGGAGGGGTATTATAGAAAACAAAAAATCTGATTATGTGGTTTTTTAAATTAACGATATGAATGTGAAATGTGGGAAAAAGTAACTGTAATGATGAGAAATGAGAATGAGATTGACTATTAAGTAGGTAACAGAAGCACTCAACATGGACTGAGATACTGAAATTGAGTTTGACCACATATCTGAACACAAGTGCTTATTAGGCTTTAGTTCATTCCCATGCAGCAGGAACATGGGCACGAATAAAGGTGTGCAATTAGTAGCTGAGATAAGATTTTTAAGAAGTTCAGAAGGAAAAATCAGGAGAGAGATTAAGAAGCAAAGAAAGTAGTGTGAAGGTAAAGATAAATACTTTGGAAGATTAATGAAGATAGTGAAAATGTAATTATATTGAATGCTGCAGTGGCTGCGAAGGATTCAACTGATAATGCACTTCATTTATTTATTTCTGAAGTCTCCATCAGGTTCACTACCCTTCTTCATTTGAAGCTGGGGATCATTCATATTGAATGAATGAATGACTATAAGGGGTGGGTCTTCTCGGCCCTTTCACTGTGACCTACAGTGATCTATTGTGCTTCCCCTTTTGATTATCCCCTCAGCAATGCTGCGCTTCAAATGAAGCATATGATTTTATATGTGGGGCCGTTGAAATAGTCACTTGGTTCCATAAAGTATTGACCCAACTGACGTAATCTTAAATAAGCTAAGGCCTCACATTCACACAGGATATGTGTGTGGCTGTTTCATTTTCTTCTTGACACATCTCAATCATTCATATTTGTGTTGACTAGTCTGTGGTTACGTTTGTTTAGCTTTTTGTGATCATGCCAAAAGTGAAAGTAAGTCAGAAATCTAAATTATAGCTGTATCAGTGGGATTTTGAAAGAGATGATAACTATGGATAAGAAAATTCTTAAATGCTGAGTGTGAAAAAACTGTGGTGGTGAAAAACGCTTTCAAGTGTTTCAAATTTTGAACAAATATACACAAAGAGAATATTAAAATTAAATCAACACAAAGGACTCCTGTTCAGAAATTGCTTAGTGAATTGTCTAATAATAGTTTTTCACAGTTCTTTGACTTGTGTGAAGCCTTTTTAGCAGCAGATATTCCACTGTGAAAAATGACCAATCCTACTCTTAGAAATTTCATAGAGAACAGTGCAGAATGCCAGATGAATCTACTGTGCACAAAAATTACATGAAGCAGTTTTATGATCTTTATATGGGTATCAATCAACGAAACACAAGATTGTGAGGGACGATTTATTGCAAATTGTATAGTTGGATCCCTTAATAAAAATGAAGAATCTACTCCAAATCTTCTTGTGGTAGAGCAATTTGAAGCCACAAATAGCTCCGCAGTTTCCAAAAGTTTTTACTGATTCCATGAATCTACTATGGCCAAATGACATTCAGTATGAGTGCGCGTTGCTCTTTGTGACTGATGCCTCAAGTTATATGATCAAAGCCAGTACTGCTCCTAAAGTTATATTTCCAAATATGACATTTGACTTGCGTTGCCCATGGGTTGAACCGTGTTGCAGAAACAATTTATGCAAATTTTCCACCTGTTGAGAAGTTGCTGTCTTCTATGCAGAAGGTATTTGTAAAAGCACCATATAGAAAGGAAGCCTTTAAAGCAGTAGCACTGAATGTTCCAGCTCCGCCAGAACTAATTTTAATGCGCTGGGGCACGTGGCTATGTGCAGTGCGTTTAGTGTACTAAATATTAGAAACAGTTAGGAATGTCGCAAATGCATTTGATCCCAAAAGTGCAGCTTCAATTCAAATCGCCCAAGATGTACTAAAAGAGGCAGAACTATAAACTAATCTTTCCTGTGGTTGTGCTCACTTCTGTCATCTTCCATCTACCACTTCCTCACTGGAGGCAAGCAATAGCAATACTACTTTGTATCAATCATTAAGTGTATTCAAAACCACTGTTTCCAAATTGATTTTGGTTCCTGGAAGAGTTGGTGAAGTAGTAAAGGAAAAAGTAAACAGCATTCTTTAAAAAAATTCAGGATATGAACAAATTTGTGAAATTTAATAAATTTTAGCTGGTAAACATACTGAAGTGTCAAGTAAAAATCACTAAGTGTGGAGCAAATAGCAGCTTTTGTACATGGGCCCTGAAGTTCCTATTAGGTGGAAAGAAGTTTTTCCCAGTATAAGGACATCTTACAAGACAATAGGAGGCAGCTAACTGTCGAAATCCTAAACGTTTAGTAATTGTGAACTGCAACGGAAGAGAAGTTGAAAGCTTGGAGAGCTAAATGTGAGCACCATTGGTTTTTCTAACTTGTAATGAAAAAATGTTGGCTTTGTTGCGTGATTTGCATTTAAGTATAGCTTTTCATTGCAAGTGAATCATTCAGTGATTACATAAAATTAATTTAAATGCTGATGTGTTGGTCTTAATATAATGTAAAATCAATTCTAATATTTGGTATGAACTTTTTATGTGCATGTTTTGGAAGTTTTTCATGCATAAATGCATATGTATTTAAGAGATTATTATGTCATAAAAATCCAGTCCCTAGTCATGACACAAATGCAAACATTCTATAGACACTTCAGATATTCAGTGTGGCTTGGGAAACATGCTTCATGAAGTGCTGCTACAGTTGTGAACTGCTTTCACAAAGCCAGAATTATGCTGCAAGACAAATTTGGAACTGAAATTCAGAGAAAAAGTGATGCCAGTTTGGTGAACAATTCCCAATATTTGTGCCAGAAACTAGATGTTGAGGTGACATTGGACAACTTTATTGGTGTGGATAATGATGCCACTATTTAGTAGTTCACAGAGGGTGAGATTGTGTCAGAAATCAGGATGGAATGGAATGGGATATCTGGCCAGAACATGACACTGAAGGGCAAGGAAGGTGATTATGGCTATGATGAAAATGTCATTACTGTTATGGAAACAGTCAACATGACATGAAGTCCTCTGCACTTCATAATTACCAGAAAAGACGTTCAGGATCATTTATTGGATAGCAAGAAATTCTTCTAGAATTACCAAGAAATAACTACTAAAACAGACTGTGCAAAAAATATTCCAGAATGTTTACAAAGCAAACATGGTAAGTTTATTCTTTTTTTAATATATACATGTCCCTGCCAGTCTGACATTATTAATGTGTTTCAGTGTAATGAAATTTTGTTATAACAAATATAATTTTATTGTCTGCGTGATTTTATTATACTGACGTTGTACTAAAACAGAATAAGATTGAATGGGCACATCTTAAGAATGAATAAAAATAGAATCACAAAGAAATGTTTGGACAAGGAAATAGGTGGATAACTCCCAGAAGGAAGACCAAGATCAACATGAAAACAATGAGTTAGGAAAGAAGAAAAGCATCTAAATAGGAAGAAGTTTTGTGCCAAAATAAAGCATGAAATCAGATCTGTGAACAAAAAGTGATAGCACATAATTAGCTCAAGCCCTTCAGTAAGTTTGCAGGGAAACTCATTAACTTTTGAAATAACTTATGACAGGTGATAAGAATTTGGGTCTCCAGTATAATCCTCAAACAGAAGGCCAAGGCTGAAAATATCTGAGGATAGGCAAAAAAAAAAGTGTCGAAAGGTGAAAAACAGTGGTATTTATCCTTGTACATGGGGCAATCCAAAAGTTTCCGAAATTTGAATTTTGCGCGTGAATGGTTATGAGTACATCGAAATACCGCTAGATGTCTCCTCACACATCCTTCTTGAATCAGTGTGGCAAGCGGCGTCGGGTTGAGTGGTTGGGTTTATTGTTGCTGAACGTATTTCCATTGTTGTGTTTCCGTGAGTTTGCGGTTTTGCGATGGCTGACCTGAGAGAGCAGTGTGTCTGTATAAAGTTTTGTTTCAAATCTGGGAAAACCGCTGCAGAAATGCACCAAATGTTGAAACAAGCTTTTGGTGAAAACAGTTTAGTCCAGACACAAACTTACAACTGGTATAAGCGTTTTAAAAATGGCCAAACATCGACTGATGATGACGATCATTCGGGACGGCCGTCAACGGGCAAAACACCAGAAGATGTCGTGAAAGTTAGGGATCGGATTCTGCAAGATCATAGACTGACCATCCAAGACCTCTGTAACACCTTGGGACTAAGTTATGGTACATGTCAAAGAATTTTGTCAGAGGAACTGAACATGAGGATTGCGGCGAAGTTTGTGCCACGACTGCTGCAAAATGAACAGAAGCAGCATCGCTTGGAAGTCTGCAGGGAACTTCAGCAACAGCTTCAAGAGGATCCAAACTTTCTTTCAAAGGTTGTCACTGATGACGAAAGTTTGGTTTATGGCTATGACCCTGAAAGCAAGCAGCAGTTATCGCAATGGAAGAGCCCTTTTTCACCTTGGCCAAAAAAAGCTTGACAAGTCAAGAGCAACATTAAGTCCATGTTCTGTTTTTTTGATATTGATGGGATTGTTCATAAGGAGTTCATCCCTCCTGGTCACACAGTCAATAAAGAGTTATATCGCGATGTTCTAAGGCGTTTGAGGGAGAACATCAGGAGAAAACGTCCAGAGAAGTGGCGCACGAACAACTGGGTACTCCACCATGACCGCACGACCGCATATGGCTTACATTGTGCAGGAATTTTTGGCTAAAAACAAGATTGCAGTTGTTCCCCACCCACCGTACTCGCCAGACTTAGCTCCATGTAACTTCTTTCTCTTCCCCAAAATGAAAATCAAGTTGAAGGGACGAAGATTTGATACAGTTGAGGAAATTCAAGCGGAAACGCAGATGGTACTAAACACCCTAACAAAGACTTCCAGGATGCATTTGAAAAGTGGCAGAAACGCTGGGATCGGTGTATGCGCTCCCAAGGGGACTACTTTGAAGGTGATGGTGCAGAATAAGATCTAGGTAAGATGTAATAGTTTTTATTAATATATTTCGGGAACTTTTGGCACCAATTTGTCACATATCCAGGTAACACGACAAGAAATTAATGGGTTCCAGAGTAGGTGAAGCTGTTTATTGGATAAGTTGTTTACAATTGCAATTAACACTTCACGGACCAGCGATTTAAATATTTAAATCACCCTGGGGACCGTCATTTTTAAACCTACTACCCTAACTTGTGCCCTGTTCACTTTAAAAATTAATATAAAATCTCCTAATTAATGTTATGAATTAAAATTTTTGGAGAACACTTACCAATGCTCCTAGAAGTGCTTGAGAGTGTGATATTTCTGGAAACATTCCCCTTTGTTAAGTGGCATTACTTGGAACTTGCACATGTAGACAGTCATGCTCCTTTTGTTGTGTACTGCGCAAACACGGCATCGCCTAGAAGGCATGTTCACTCTTCACAATTTTCACAAGGGTATGTTTCCGCATATCACCCGAGAGTCACCCAGGGGGGTCCACATGAGGCCTGCGTGGGGTGGGAGTTGATGGACCCGGTTGCACTAAGTCTGTATCTGCCTGTAGCCCAGGCTTTTGCTACATTCAGCAGAAATGCCTTGTATTTTAATTTTGAATGAGGGATTAGATTTTTGAAAACCAAAAATGAATTGAAAATGGCACAATTTATAAGCCACAAGGCAACTTTCTTTGTCCACTTTACTGTTTTCCGAGGAAGAGAATAATAGGCCAAGTACTTATCAGCTCTATCAACTCCCTTCATGAAAGTATTATACTCGGAAATACAGACAGGCTTCTTTACCTGTCCGTGTCTCCTTTGAACATCAACCGTTCTCGAATTGTGAATTGTGGATTTTGGTCCAATGGAATTTGCTTCACCCCTGGATTTCCAGTAAACTGTCCCAAAGCAGGCATCTTGTCTACTTTTCCCCATGTGGCTGTCCCCACAGTGTTGCTACCCACACATTCATTGGAGCTACTGTCACTTTCACTTTCACTGTCTGTGGTCACAATTTTTTGTTCGCCCCTGCCACACTCGCTATCAGATTGTGAGTCGCTATCACTAGCAGACTCACAAGGGATGTCAGATAGCTCATTGGAGAATAAGTCAGATATTTCTTGTTCTCCGAGAAAACACTTGGACCTCAGCCTCTTCCAACCTTGATCCATTTTGCTCTAGTAACTTCCTGCCTGGTGCATGCAGCTGGAAGATGAACAAAGGCATTTTCTTTTGGAGTGGGAAAGGAAAACATTTGGGTCATAAACAGCGGGGTCATGTTACTGACTATGAAGCAAACATTCAAGAGGTCTATCACACACCAGTCATGCGTCTGCCTGGCGCAATGCAAGGTATAGTGTGTTTCAACATAATGTGTCCTAAAATCATAATAATATGCCACCGGTCTGCAAAGTGTTAAAGTCACTCAGAAATAACATCTTTCATGCAATGCCACCTGGCTAGTCTGGCTTCTCTTGCGTTTCATCTTCACTCCGCTTTTTTCTATTCTGTTCTCTGCTCTCTTCTTCTTTTTTCTGTTGTTTGCTTCTGTTCTGGTCTGTTATAACTGACAGCCGGACAGTCTAGAAGACACCTTGTTCAAGGATTCCATTTCGCATGTTCCATGCACCGGTAGCTAATGTATTTATTGCTGCGGGAACTACACTAGTCATGATTTTCATTTCTGTGGTAACGTCTGTTATACATGCGTTGTCTTGGGAAAGGTGCATGAATGGTTACCTAGCAAAATGGATAATTCTTTGTCTGGCTCCACTATTTTGGCTTTTAGGCAGTGTTTACCGAGTGTTGCTCAGCCTTGATCTATTCCATCTTGTTATCCCAACCTCTTGTTTTAACAAGCCATTGTCTAGCAATGGACTCGGTTCAGATATTCCAGCTTTTAAGTGGCACGTCACAGTATTATAAATTTCTTTCTCCAGAATAGTAAACTACACATTCTATCTTCATATTTGGAACATTTAAAGTAGTGCATTTGTTGTTGAAGACCATTATTTTGTTAGACAAATGGACAAATGTCCACACACAGTGGCCACCAGAGTACATGTAGCCAAGATACCATAAGATACCATAAGCCAAGATACAATAATATCTAATAAAAGAATATTATGACCCCACAATACATGATTTTACATTATTTTAAAATTATTTTATCAGGAACAAGTTTTTTTAATAATAAATTTTTTAATGTACACCCCTCACAGACTGCATAGTATACAATACAGTGTAACAGTTTACACAAATCATCATATGTACCTGATGATGGTGCTGTGTGATCGAAACATGGTCTGAATTTATGGGAAAGCATGGACTAAGTGGTGAGTTCACTACATTGAAGACTGTATTGCATATATCAAATGATAACTAATGCACCAGGATGCTCAGTTACAATATTATGAATACATAGAAGGTAATCACATTTACGTAGGGTTAGAATATGTGTTGAAGGTGAAAATATAATGATTTGAAGATGATCATGTTAGGTCAGAATATTTGTAGAAGGTCAGAGTATGAATACTTTGAAGGTAACTGCATTCAGTAAGGTTAGAAGGCATGTATAAAGTCAGAACTTAAATTTTTAAAGGTTATTGTGTTTATGTAAGGTTATAATGTATGTAGATCAGAACATATGTACTTTGAAGGTTGTTATTTTGTTCACTAAAAGTTAGAATGTGTGTGTGTAAGATCAGAACATGAATACTCTGAAGTTGTTCAATTTCAGTTGAGATTAGAATACATGGAGTAGATGAAAATATGAATACTTCAGAGTTCACATTCACTTAAGGTGAGAATGTGTATACATGGTCAGAACACAAATACTTTGAAAGTACTTTATTTTCACTGAAGATTAGTGAAAATATATTTTTTTTATCTACAGTGGAACCTCGCTTAATGAGCACCTCTCATAACGAGTAATTCGCATAATGAGCAAAACAAATTGAAAAAAAAAACGACTCGCTTAACGAGCAATGTTTCGCATAACGAGTGACGAGAGGGGAAGTCCCAGATTGTGCGCTTGCTACATCAGTCTGTGTTTAGCACTCGTTCCGCTAGCATCTTATTGTCGCTTGTGATCACACATTTTTCCAAACTTGTATTCAGACATATTATTTGTGATTTTTTTGTGCAAAGTTTAATAACCGTTGCAAAAGTGTCCCCGAAGAAAAAGCCGCAAAAAGACAGCCATAAGAGAATAAAAATAACCATAGAAATGAAACGTAAAATCATTGAAAAGTGAGAACAAGGTGTGAGCGTGGCTGATCTAGCATGCACATACAATTGGTCTACATCAACGATTTGCATGATTTGGAGTTGCACCGTGTTTCACAGCAAGAAATTGTGGAGGAGAGTTTGTCAGAGGAGGAGGAGGAGATAACGGCAAAGCAACAATCTTCTGGTGCAATAAGAGAAATGCTGAAAGCACGGGAAACTGTTGCATCGTACACTGAGAAGCATCACCCTAATAAGGCAGCGGCTATGCGCACTACAAATTTATTTAATGATAATGCTGCATCGCATTTTCACCAAATTTTGAAGCGTCAGCAAAAACTAGTAAAAAAGGATTAGATATGTATCATAAATAATAAACTAATTTCGATTTTTTTTTCTGCAAATCGAATTCGCATTCCAGGTTGGTTCATTCTGCATAGAAGAAAAGATGAAGATGATTCACACTCCTTAACAATGTATATATAATTTTCTTTGAATAAACGTTATACATAAAATCTTTTGAGTATTTTTTTCGGCATGGAACGCGTTATTGTATTTTACATTAATTTATATGGGAAAAATTGTTTCGCTTAACGAGTGTTTCGCATTACAAGTAAGATTCTGGAATGAATTATGCTCGTTAAGCGAGGTTCCACTGTATTTTTTATTAGTCTGGTTATTTAATTGTCAGACCTTATGATATTATGAGCTTTTAAATACATGGCATGAAATTGAAAATCAAGTGCAAGCCTCAAGAACACATCATTTGTTCATCACTAGACTTAACCATCTTCATGCATTCTGCATAAGATCTTAATTCTTTGTAGCCAGTCTCCAAGATTATTCACTGAAGTAGTCATTTTTTAACTTTGATCATGTGCTTTTTTGTGTGTTTTTGAATTGAAAATGAAGTTCTTGCCATGTTTAGATGACAGATGTGAATATTGAGATAAAATTTGAAGTTTTCATGGCATCCAGTATCCATATTGTAGTCTTCTGGATTGTGACACTGCAATCTTGTATGTGGTTACCACGTACCAGACAATATGCTGCCACAACTCAAAAGACCACAATTTATATGAATGTTGGTGCTTCTTGTCCTTTGTACCCTCTTAAGAGTTTCCAATACATTTTACAAGGGTTATTCAGAAAGTAAACTCTGGTGATCTGTTAACAAAGCAAGCAATGAAAAAAAATGTACAAAAAAAATACATACATACTTAAGCTATTTCTCAATGTAGTTACTGCTGGAATTGAGGCATCTGTCATATCAGGAAATAAGTTTTTGTATGCATGTGTTAATGAAGTCTACTGCCTGTGAGCTGCATCATGTTTTGACACTTTCAGTAAACTCATTTTTGTTGAAACACTGTGATCGCAACCAGTTCTTCAGGTTCGTAAACAGGTGAGGCTCATTTGGAGTGATATCAGGGCTGTAAGAAGGGTAGTCAAATAACTCCCAGTTGAAATGTTGCAGCAGTGCTCTATAGTGTGCAGCTCTATGCAGACATTCATTATCATGGAGGAGCACTATGAGTACACTGGATGTCAGCATTCCACACCTTTTGTTCTGAATGACCTTACACAGTTTTTTATAGTGTTTCACAATACACTTCTGACATTATTGTCGTTCCTTGTTGCATGAATTCCACCATCAACACTCCTTTCCTGTCACAGAAAACAATTTCCATCAGCTTTCTGGCAGGGAGACAGTGTTTCTTTAAATTTTTTTTGGCTTGTTTGGTGAATGTGTATGCATCCACTTCTCTGACTGATCATTGGTTTCATCATTGACAAACAAAACCCAGGTTTCATCACCTGTTACTTGTATGATGAGATTGAGAAATTAATTGCCATCTTTGTGATATTGCTCTAAAAATGTCAAAGCCCAAGTCATCCTATGCACCTATGTGCACCCATGAGCATTTTCGGAACCCATCTTTCACAGAACTTATAGCCTACCCTAACTGTGATAATCTCATAGAGAATAGTGCATGAAATTTGTGGAAATTTACACGAACGTTCTGAAATTGTGGAACGCGGTCTTTCACAAATTTTTTTGGCAACACTTTGAACAAGATCCTCATTCACTACAGATGGGCAATCACTTCCCTCTTCATCACGAACATGTGTTCGTCCATCTTTTAACATTCTACACCATTGTCTTAGAGTTCCTTCAATCATTACATTTTGGCCGTAAACTGCATGATTCACAATAGATTTCCACAGCACTCACATTTTTAGTGTGAAGAAAGCTGATAAGAGCACAAATTTCGCAGCTGGCAGGATTATCAATCACAGGACACATCACAACTCATGCTGTAGAGACAAGATTAAACACTAGGTGACTAGTTGTGTGATGCTGCCTCACATGTGTGAGCTCTCTCCTGCTCCTACTTTAGTTGCCTAAAAGAAACAGGGTTTACTTTCCGAATAGCCCTCATACAGCCATGTAACACGGAACTAACTCCATTGCACTGAGTCTTTCTTGAGAAACTGATAGTTGTCCAGCATTTTATGGAAACTGGTGGTTCATTACCATCATCACGAAAGCCTCCCACTGGTTTATATCCTGAGTCAGAAGAAATCAACCCACACTTTTCCATTATATTTCTTTAAGGTTGTTTTAATATTATTCTCGTGTTTGTGTCTAGAGCTTCCTAGTGGTCTCTTCAGATTTTCATACTGCAACTTTATATGCATATTGCTCCCATGCATCCTACACACACTACCCGTTTCTTCCTGCTTGATGTGATTATTTTTAATTATATTTGGTGAGCAGTACAAATTATGAAGCTCCCTAATGTACTGTTTTCTTCAATCTCCTGTTCATCCTTCTGGGTATTCCCGTAAGTTGAGGTATGAAGTTTCACACCTGTACAAAACAGTTAATTGAGCTTATGTACAAATTAAGATTACAGTTTTATGTCACCTGATACCATTGAGTGCAGTGAATAGGTACCAATATTCTTGATGAATCAGCTTCCCTGTTCTACCATGAAGACATAGATGGCAGGTTCCTCTGAAACATTAGTATGTATTAGTACCTATCTACCAGAATACACCCCAACCCAGAAAACCATAATCTTAATATTCACTGCTGTGAGAACCTCACGTACAGTATGAAAAAATGTCTGGTGATGTGACTGGAAATGGTAACAAATTTGAAACAATGGTCATATTTTAAGTTGACTGGTATGTGAATGTGTTAAGATTTATGTTATGTGCTATAGGAGGAGTGGGTGTTGATCCATTCAGTTCATTTCATGTTGAAATGCTTCATTTTATTGTTATAGATGGTGCTGTTGTTTTTAATAAACTTTGTATATCTATATTTGGACATATGCAGTCATGGCCTAAGTGTAGTACTATCACATCATTTGCCTAGAAAGGCTGTTAAGAATCATGATTAACCTTGATCAGAGTAGCAGTTGTCCAGACTGAAGTTGGAACCAAGCACCTCCCAAACTTGTTCTTACAGCCCAATGCCAATTAACTGTTCATGAACAGGAAAGGCTTTCTCCATTTGAGATGAGTTTGAAAGTATTTTGTGAATCAAGAAAAAGAATAGAATTTTCTCTACTAGATTTGTTGCTGTAATTACAACTTAGAGAAGGGGGGGGTACTGATTATCAGTTGGCATTGACAATCCTGAATCGACATGAAGGTGAAAAATTTGAATACCTGACACCATGTAAGGTAATAGAGAATGGTGCAGCATGGGCAAAAAGTGGGAGGGAGACCGATTTTGTTGGCAGGTTGATTGATTTTCCAACCATTGACTTTCTGATGGATGGAATATTTTGCCTTCTGCTGCTCAGAGCAGAAGTGTTATATGGATGTTCTCAAACTTTCAGACTGAAAAATAACCTCTGTAGTCACATTCTCTTTTTGGGTTCAGTCCTGCAAGTTCAAAACACACATTCCTACAGTTAATCATGTCCGTATTTTTCAAGCACCATTATACTCCCCAGACTATGTTTATTTTGTCAGTATTTCAGGTTTTACTATTTTGGCTAATTTTCTGTTTTGTTTGAAAGTTATATACTGCCTTTTCAAAGTACGTTCTTTAAACTGACATTAAAATTCAAACATTCAAATAAAATATGATACAGATTTCTTCAGTTAGATGTAAAAAAAAAAGCAGAAACTGAAAATAATTATACTGAGGGTTGGCCCAGATGATGCAGTACATGGACATGATCCCATCTGGGGTTTGCCCAGCATCCCTTTACAGCACCTTACAAAAATTTATGTATGTCAAATCTACAAATGCCTATTACATTAGCTATATCAGAAAATGATCATCCTTTGTTTTCATCTTCAGAATGGTCACGAGAAGCTCTTCTGGAGAAATGGATGAAAGACCCAGTGCAGTGTTGTCAGTTGGCTGGTGTACAGCCTCCAACATCAGCGTTGCAGCATTGTACCTCGGAACCATCATCTGTTACACTGGAATACAGTAATGCAGAGACATCTGGTGCCATTCAGCAACAAGGCACTACAAAAATACATGTTGAAACTATAGTAAGCATATTATTGAGTTTAGGCTTTCATGGTGGTTAACTGTTTATGTTGATGCCACTGTGTTGATTTGGGCAGTGTTGCTGACATCAAAGAGGTACACAGTATTTCCATCTTCAGGGTCAAAATATATAGGCTGTGTGACTTTCTGTGTACCTTTAGGTTTATGTTTTGAAAAAGCCACAGAGGGAATAAGGATTGTTGCACCATCCAAGCCAAGAGAGGCACTGGTCACAGAGATCTGTGAAAGTAAATGAATGGCCCTTACATGGGTCATGGAATGTGCCAGAAAACCATCAGCAACTGGTATTCCCAAGTGCTCACCAGGCATAGTGTTGCATAACCCACTGAAGTTTGAGCAGCTTGAAAAGTGTAATTTCTTCAGGGTAGGTGAGGAGTGATATAACACATGATGGAGATGGGCCTAGAAAGGGGTTGTGGGTGAGTTTTGTGGGGAAGAGGGTGTATTGAAAGTGAACTCCCTTAAACAGTTATTGTAGCTGTTCCCCAATTTGGCATGGGAATTTTGCAGGGAGAATATGTTTGTGACATCCTGTTTGCTGCTTGCTTGTGTGAATGATCTTTTTTCTAGGTAGGGCGCAACTGGTAGCCACCTATGTTAAGTTGTTACATAGGTTGATTTCTGTGGCTTTCCTTAAATCCTTGCTGGTGTATTTGAGCAGCTTCACTAATGCCATGATGTCCTTGATGTATATTGGGTGCCCTGGTTGACCAAATGTTCCACCACCACTGAGCATTCCAGATGGTAGTTTTGGAGCTCACTCTGGTGCTCCTTCATGCATTCTTGAAGTATGTGGTCTGTCTCACCAATGTACATGACCCTGCATTCACATCTGATTTGTAGACTTCTTTAGCTTTAAGATCCAAGGTTTTCCTTAGCTGTACAGAGAATGCCACATATCTTTAATTGTGGTTGGTATATGGTTTATATGTTGTACCGTGCCAGTATTTTGCTGATGCTGTTGGATAGCTTCTGCACATGTACTAGTGGGTTTCTGCTTGTTGTCTTTCTTGGCCTTCCTTTTGACCATTTTGCTCTGTGGAATCTGCCTTGTGGTATAACCTATACAGAGTGTCCCAGGAGGAAAGGTCAGTAATCTGGGTGGTAATAGTATCAGTTATTCTAAGCAGGAATTGTATATGTACATGTGTCCTATTCCAAACGGTTTCCAAGTTATAGCTATTTCACTGTACAGTTTCAAAATTGTCTATAAGAAAGAAATATTACGTACTTTTCTAATACTGGCATTTATTTTTCAAGCATTTTTTAAAATTCCACTGTCAACATCAATGCACTTTGCAACTCGTGTGAGGACATGGCATGTTGCTTGTCTGTACAGTGAAATAGCTCTATCTCGGAAACCGTTCGGCATAGGATACATGTATGTATATACTTCCCCTCCCCCTTGGAATGACTGATGCTGTTACTTCCCAGAATATTTACTTTTCCCCCTGAGAGACCCTGTATATCAAGTGATGGCTTCGTATCGTAATTACACCCATTTGTTTCAACCTGGAACTGTGTGCTGGACCACCATGAGACCTTTATTTCTATAACAGTGTCCATGGTAATATCCCACTGTTTTATGAAGATACCAAGAAGAAACTTGGTCAGGATACTCAATTTTCAGTCCAGGAATCAAAATTGGGATGTACTGAATGTGAAGAAGATGTGCTTACTGCTGCAGTATATCATATTATCTGTAATGATTAATATGGGTAGCTGGTAGTTTCAGGTCAAGGCACAGGACTTCTGTGCCACAACGTTAGATTCATAATTGGCCAGGTCTAGGATACATTTCCTGCATGTGTTTCTGTCACTCACCAGTGAAGGACCTTCATGAATGTTGGGAGTTCGAGGTTCCTGTAATAGTTTGAAGTCCATGTTAACCCTTTGAAGCATGACATTCAAACAGTATTTGAAAAGGCTCAGTTCCTCTCTTGCACAAAATACACTTTTGTCTCCATTACAAAGAATGATCAGTTAATGCTGCTTAGGGAAATAACAGTTTGTTCATGAATGCAAAGTTTTTTTCATGTTGATCTTTCCTAACCCCCATTCGGAAACCTTAGATACCAGCTTACCATTTATTTTATGACACTTCACAGAAATATGAATAGCTTCAACTCACAGCTTCTTCATGACAGAAAATAGAGACTCTAGAAACATATTCAACTGTATTATCATCAAAATGAAAATCAGTCAACCAGAGATGACAGGAGATAGTTAACTCCATAGATCAGAGTCTTTCTTGAGAAGGTAATAGTTGCTAAACTAGTCAAACTTCCTGAATTTTATGATACTGGGAGACTCATTTCAGAGGTTGCAAGAGCTCACCGCTGATCACTATATAGAGCCAGATGAGTGCAGACTGTACAAACTATAAGTTTAATTCTTCTTTACACACCTTTCTAAATATCTTTGAAGCTATTTTTCCAGTTCAAAATAAAAGTGTAGGGAAAATAAAAAATGACTGGATTACACAAGGAATTAAAATATCTTGCAAACATAAAAGGAGCCTATATATTTACAGTAGAAGTCGTAATAATCCAAAACTGAGAGCATATTACAATAAGTATTGCAAAATTCTAAGCAGAGTAATAAAAGAGGCTAAAAGGCAGCGTTACTGTAGACTTATATCAAAAGCAGATGATAAGATAAAAACAACCTGGAATATAATAAAATATGAGTCAGGAAAATTACATCAGACTGAACAGATACCATCTGTTCTTATAAATGATGAAAAAGTAAAGGATTCAGAAATAATCGCAGATGCCTTAAATACTTTTTTGACAATTATGGAAAATCTAAACTTGCATCAAGGGGCAAAAGTGATGCTATTTCATTTCTAAACGATGGTTATCCTAGAAAATTCCCTGATATTAAGTCCATTCCGACCACGGAAACTGAGATAAAAAGCATATTACTTTCTCTCAAGGCAAGAAACTCCTCAGGTTATGGTGGAATAACAAGTAAAATTTTAAAAGTTTGTACATCACTGATCAGTCGCCCATTAACTCACATTTGTAATTGCTTGCTCTTGACTGGGATCTTCCCTAACCATCTTAAGATTTCAATAGTAAGACCGCTATACAAAAAAGGTGACAAATCTAGTATGTCAAACTATAGACCAATCTCACTATTAACTACTTTTTCTAAAGTACTTGCGAATGTTATGTACAATACATTAAGCCATTATTTGCAGACTAATAATATACTGGTCCCAGAACAATTCGGCTTCAGAAGGGAATATCCACTGAAAACACAGCCTTTATGCTAACAGATAGTATTGTTACGTATCAGGCGTATATCGCGACAAATAACTTCACGCCGTATTTTATATAGCAAATTTTATTTCACATTCGCACTTACAATCACCCAAATTACAGATTTACGATTACTGCTATC
>NW_019739954.1:587539-608257 GCF_002891405.2 Cryptotermes secundus
TCTCATAATCTGTCATTGAACAGCTGTTCTCAATTTCAGGCATCAGAAGACCAACCTTCCACGCCACATTCAGAATCGGTTGAATAGCAGTCCGAATCTGTGTCATAGAACAGCTGTTTCTCATTTCAGCATTTTCCATACGACGTCGTCGTGTATAATGCTCTCTAGCAATGCTAGCAGTGAATCTCTGTGCTAAGACCACGATAAGAAGCCATAAATCTTAACCTCGAGCCCACACATACAAAAATCTCATTCACGACTTCTCTGAACCAAATATCTGCTTCATGATGTCATGGGTGGCTAACATATTGCGATGTTTCAAAATCGTTACAAACACAATGGTTTGACTGCAATGAATGAACGAATGACCGATCTGGCAACACCATATTCCAAGAATTAACTGCTGTGTTTATCTAACACATTAGGCAGCGAGGAAATTCAGACTGCTACAGCGTGCATACCAACATGTACCATAAGATAAATAAGCTTCAACAAGAGATAACATTGTATGTGAGGTGGCCATGAAGGACTTACACTGCTAAAACGCATGGTGCAGAATATGTATTACGCTGCTAGAACGCGTGGTACAGAAAATGTATGAATTTCGGGAAATTTTAATTTGGGAATCAGTGTAAAAATTTTTTACAGATATTAAAATCTGTAAATTAGAATATGCCTGAACACAGGCACTGTTGGCTTGATAAATGGCATCACCATTAGGGAACAAAGTTTGCACCATGGGATGGACCTGGTCGCCCAAAATGGTCACATAGTCATTGGCAGTGACGTGACCTTGCAGGGTAATGATGGGTCTTACAGAATACCACGATATGGCTGCCCATACCATGATCGAGCCCCTGCCATGTTTCACTCTTGGCAGCAAACAATCTGGATTGTAAGCTTGGGATGGCGTTCTCCAGATGTAAACTCAGCCAGAAGTTGGAAACAGTGTGAAGGTGGACTCATCCGACCAAATGACCATCTTCCCTTGCTCATAGTCCAGGTTTTATGACTTTGGCACCAGACTGTCCTCTTAGTGGCATTTTGATCACTGATGAGTGGCTTTGGAATTGCAGCTCGTCCAGAAATACCCTGCTTGTGGAGTTCCCTTCATACTGTTTTGGTGCTGACAGGGTTTGTGAGCATGGCATTCAGTTCAGCAGTCACTTTTGCAGCTGTAGTCTTCTTATTTTTTGTCACAATCCTGCGCAATGTTCATCTGTCTTGATCACTGAACACACATTTCCATCCACGTTGGTGTTTATCGGATGCGGTTTTTTCAGTCCTCCTGTATGTGGTCATAATCTTGGATACTGTGCCTCGCGAAACACCAAAAACCTCGGCTACCTTGGTTATGGAAGCAACCACCATATTGGCCCCCACAANCCCGCGTTCGAATTCTGTTAGCTCTGATGTGATGCACAAAAAATTGCACAGAACACTGTCTCGACAACAAAGGAAGCTTGCAACGTATTGCGGAGGTTGTACAGGTAGTGGTGTTGGGCAGAGATGACAGCGTGACCTACAAACATCACTAAAATAAACACTTCAATTCACACATGCATTTCACGAGGTGTTTCCATATTTTTGTTCATCCCCTGTATATGTATGTATGTATGTATGCATGCCCCCCCCCAAATCTTGTTTCTTTAAGATTATTTTAATATTGTCTCGTCTATGTGTAGGTCATTTACTTGTAAGTGGTCTCAATCCATAAGGATTTCATATGAAAACTTTGTACCTGTTCCATTTCTGTCCCATGCATTCTACATGCCCTGCATATCTAATCCGCCTTGATTTCCTCATCCTAATTATATTTGACAAAGAATACAAATTGTGAAACTCCTTATTATGCACTTTTCTCCAGCCTCTTGTTATTTCCTCCATTTTAAGTCTAGATGTTCTCGTTAGTAGCCTGTTTTCAAACACCCTTGAGGTGTGTTCTTCCCATAATGGGAAAAACCAAGTTCTGCACCATAGATAACAGGCAAAATTATAATTTTCTTTGTTTTAATCTTCAGGTTTTCAGATATCAGTTGGGAAGACAAAGGATTCTGAAGTGAACAGTAACAATTGTTCCTAAAATTGTCTCCTTTTAAATTCTTTGTGAATGCAGTTTGGATATTTTAAGTGTTCTTTCTAAATATTTGAGCATTTATGTTACAATTTTGTCCCACATTTTGATGACAAAATATGATTATCTGCTTTTCTTTGCATTTACTTCTAGATCATACTCCTTAACACATTGAGGACTGGTCGCATGATATCATGATTTTAGGACACGTTAGGTTGCAACACACTATACCTTGCTGTTTTGGTGCTCAGCTGCATAGCAACTGAGCAATAAACCTCTGGAATGTTTCCTTAGTATTCAGTAACATGAACTCACTGTTATCTCAACCCATTCCAAAGGAAAATGTGTAGCTGTAACTGTATGTAACAGCCAGTAAGTTAGTAGGGGAATATGCATCGAGGACAAATTCTTCTCCGATGAGTGAGCTTACGTGCCTTGTGAGACGCATAGTGATGGTGACTCAGACAGTGGCAGTGACAGGGGAGAACAAAGAATTGTGGCCACAGACAGTAAAAGTGACAGTAGCTCTGACAAAAATGTGGTAGGACCATTGCAGGGACAGGAAAAAATCTAAACCCTGATTCGAACTTGAAATACAAAGCATTTCTGATGAATGTGGCAAAGGCCTGGGATACAGACCAGATGGTGGCGGCAGAACAGAGTCAGACAGACTTAGTGCAACCGGGCTCATCAACTCCCACCCCACGCAGGCCTCATGTGGACCCCCCAGGGTGACTCGGGTGATATGCGGAAACATACCCTCGTGAAAATTGTGAAGAGTGAACATTCCAAGGGGAAGCATCCTTCTAGGCAATGCCATGTTCACACAGTTCACAAAAAAAATGGAGTATGACTGTCTACATTGCAAGTTCTGTGTAATGCCACTTCACAAAGGGGAATGTTTGCAGAAATATCACACTCTCAAGCACTTCTAGGAGCATTGGTAAGTGTTCTCCAAAAATTTTAGTTCATAAAATTAAGTAGGATTTTATATTAATTTTTAAAGTGAACAGTGCACAAGTTAGGATAGTAGGTTTAATAATGCCGGTCCCCAGGGTGATTTAAATATTTAAATCGCCAGTCCACAATGAGTTAAAGTCCATCTTTGCTGTGAGTCGGGGTTTGTTATACCTTATGTAGACAACCTTATGAATGAAAAGTCCTGTGTAATCATGTTTGAATTTCCCATCGGCATATGGATACCAGAAGTATGTTGAAAACAGAATCTTATAACTTCCTAATAATGATATAATGATGTGTATTATTTACTGATATCAACAACCCCCTCATTCCCATAGTAGATGGAATGTAATAGTGTATGTTACCAAGAGATGTTTCAGAAATTTGCAGCCACTGTCAAGTGCTTTGACAAGTAGCGTATATTTCTAGAGTGGAGTGCTTTGAAGTGCATAAGTCACAAGCAGGTTGAAGCAGGTGATACATATTGTCATGATTTAGGGCTGTGACTGTAGACAGGGTTTGGATTGGAGAATACATTTATTGACGACTTACACATCTTGGAACTACAAACACTTGCAACACTATTGCTGATCTACACACTTTACATATCAATAGAGCACATGCTAAGTCTTCTGAGTCTGCTTTCACTGGTCATTTCCTGGTAACAGATCTGAACAGTGGAGAGTCTTCAGCTTCTGTGGTCACATTGTTGCCCACTGGTTAACACTCCACAGCTAAACTGTCAACTGAACTATAGCACCATCTCTTCTCAGCCTCCCTTTCAGAGCTCAACTGAATTCATTGCTCCAACTGTCCTGGTTATAACTTCTTGGCATGGACCACATGGAAAACACCATTCTTCTGTTATATTCATGTCTGTTGCTGCAGGAACATGTTTACTAAGCTGTTCCCCAGAAACGGCCCTTGTTTATCCACCTGTCTTGCAGCCGTTGCATAGCAGTGGCTGTACATGCTACATTGTAGTTACTACTGTGTGTCATTTCTGCTCGCCGTCATGTACATTATCGCCTTGCATTACTGAGTACATGTGTTCTGTCATATGGAGTGTTTCCACCCCAGAAATGGAATGTTTCATCTTGCAGGCTGGTACAAGGTGCATTAAATAGTATATACTGACCAATATCCATATTGTGCTGTTCACAGTGTGAGATCTGCATGTTGGCAATGCCTTGTTGGGACCGACCAGTGCTCATGTCATGCAACCACCAGTTCTGTACCTCCTGCTGGGAGAGCTACCTCACAGTGAAGATCCAGGATGGAGATGCTCACCATATCCTGTGTCCTGCCTATCAGTGTCATATCCTTGTGCCTGTAGAAGTCATTGAAAAACTAGTCAGTCCTGATATGGCACGCAGATACCTGCAGTTTGACATCAAGGTAAATTACTTCCAGCTTCTAGTTCCACTTGTTTGTCCTTTGACATTTTAAGTTCTCACCATACAAAATATTAAGATTACTTCTTATTGTCTAAAACTGAACTTTCATTTTGATATAGACTACTCTTGAGTGAAGCAGTAACTGAAGAATATGAAGGTAAAAGTAAAGTTTTACTTGTGCTAAATTAAGCACCATACCTTGAAGATATTTTGACATGACGCCTGAAAGGGGAAATTGCGGAGCCAGAAGAGACTGCCATTGCTAGGGAACATCTTAGTAAACACGTTTTTGTAGCAGCGATNTTACCTCTTATTGTCTAAAACTGAACTTTCATTTTGATATAGACTACTCTTGAGTGAAGCAGTAACTGAAGAATATGAAGGTAAAAGTAAAGTTTTACTTGTGCTAAATTAAGCACCATACCTTGAAGATATTTTGACATGACGCCTGAAAGGGGAAATTGCGGAGCCAGAAGAGACTGCCATTGCTAGGGAACATCTTAGTAAACACGTTTTTGTAGCAGCAATTACACAGAACAGTGGAACTATGGAAAGTGGTGTTTTCTATGCAGCCTGCCACTAGGCTGTACGAGTATAACAAGTTCTAATTCAAGCTTTTGGGCAATCGATTTGGGAGACAGTTACCAGCCAGTAAGGATGTGAACCCAGGAGCTGAGGAATCTATGTCATTGGGAGCCATTACCAGGCAATGACTGGTGAAGACACAGCAGACTGAGAAGACTTAGCATGTGCCATAGTGACTTGTAGATTGTGTAGATCCATTAACTGTTATTATTTACATGTAGTTACAAGTTTCAGGAATCCAATAAGTCTGATTACCAATCCAAACCCTGTGTCTTGGCACTAGATGGAGGTGAGTGGTCAGGTTCACGTGCCTGCTGCTTTACCCCTCAGAAACAACCCCTGCTACACATGAGGAAGCTAAATGGACCCCAAAGCCAGTTCAGATGTTATGGTGAAGAGAAACGTTTCATACCTTCAGCTGGGAATCAGACCCCAATTATCCAGTTGGCCAGCCTGTAGCCTAGTCATTATATCAGCTGAGCTACCCTGGCTCCAACTGAAGGATATACATATAGTTGTTTTTAAAATGTGAAGTACGATTTACTTAATAGAATTTTATTGAAAGATGACACATATTTTAGACATGGGAGAGAGGGTTGTTCTGTAAATTCATTGATTTCTTGTGTGTCGAATAATGGACCTAATGATGACTTGGTGATCGTAAAAGAATTCTTAAATGTGACGTTATAACTGTTCCATTCAGTTACATTTGATTTCAATATTATTTACTTTGCCCTGAAGGTGGAAGCAGGAGGTTCCCCTGAAACATAGGGCCATATCAGACTACATGCTATCCATCTTGGGATTATTTTTGCCTAGAGTTATGCTGTGAAACTACAATATCAACTCAAGCATGCCTTTCACTGCCATTCATTGCTGCCAACTGCTGCTCATATATATGACAGAGTAGCAAGCAATAGCCTTTTTTATACAGTTAAACTTGCGTTTAAGGTTTCATTGAGGAATAGTGGATTTCAGCACTAAACTGAGCAATATTGTTCTTGGGGAGAGGGGGGATATTTAGTGCCACTTTCAGTGTCTGAGGAAATTCATAAATGGGAGGAGTTTAATGCTGAAATTATTGGCTTGGGATCAGTGAAACTGAACACTAAATGAGGAGAAACTGTGAACGTATATAATCACTCAAAACGAGTTGTGGAGTCAACAGCTGGCTATCACCAGGCAGTGGCCTGTAAACAGCGACAGAGGAATGGTGTTTTCTGCGCAGTCCATGCCAAGGTGTTCTAAGCAGGACTAGTTAGCTGTTGCAGTTAGTTAGATAACCGCTGGGGGTCAGTTGTGAGCTGTTGTTGTGAGAAGCTGATAGCTGAGATTGTGAAAAGTTCAGGGAACCCAGTGGAAAGGGAACATCTATCATTGGAACCCATTACAAAGCAACAACTAGTGAGATCTGTAACAGATCGAGAAGACATAGTGTGGCCTATAGTGAAATTTAGCGAGACTTTTATAGTTCATGTGTTATAAATCCATTGCCAGAAAATGGATAGTGAAGACATTGTAAAGGCATAGCCATTGTTGAGATCTGTTACCTAGCAGTGACTAGTGTAAGCAGACATTGAAGACTTCATTAATGTGTTATAATTACAGTAATTTTTAGGGTGTTATAATTACTTGTACTTACAACTTATGAGCATCCATTAAATTGATCAACCAATCCAAACCCCGTCTACAAGTTATATAAACACGTGACAATATGAACTCTGTTCTGTGAGGTGTTTTAGGCACAGATTGGTTCCATCTAATGGACCCAACAGAATGGTCTTCATACTTTTATGTGATGATAGAAGGAGAGCCAACTCCAGAAATACCATGTTATTTTTAACCGAAAACAAGAAATTGGAAAATGTCCAACATATATGTCACTATAGAAAATAAATTGTTTTCAGACACATGTCTTCATGTGCAGTGTTAGGTCCAGGGAAGAATGTCAGAGAATCTCAGCAAAATATAATTTTGGAAACTACTATTTTCTGGGATGAGATGTCATGTAGTCTGATGGAAGTTATCTGACATTTCAGAGGATCATAACTGCTTCCAACTCAAGGGTCAAAGAATGACTTTGTGGCTGCTTCTTGGCTTACTCTTTGACCCTGAAACGTCAGTAAACCTCTGCCATACTGCACAGCATCAAGTACTCTTCAATATCACTGCTTTGAAAACCTCATATCTAACAAATATAATTTGATTTAGGTGTTTGCTTTTTCTGATACTTCAAAGAAGGAATTCATGGAATAAATAAATGTTGGAATCATTGCGGCATTGTTGAAAGCTCTTTCTTATCCCCCAAGGCATTTGTTGAGAGTAACCGCAGCATCAAGTGGTGCCCCATGCCAGGCTGTGGCCGTGCTGTCCGCCTGCCTGAGACAGAACAGACACAACCCAGTGATGTCCTGCATAATATTCCATCAGCGAAACCTCCACTGCTCACTTCCCATGCAGTTGATTGTGGAAACGGACACTTCTTTTGCTGGTAGGTTGCTGACATCTCTTGATGCCCAGAACACATAAATGGCTACTGTGAACATTCTGAGATAGGGAATGCCACACACCTAATTCAGTTTGATTGGTAGTCTCTGTTTATTATGTGTGGACTGTTAATTGAATAATCTTTGGAATAACTGATTAATAAAAACATATAAAATGGAGGGGTTACTGTCACACCAACAGATGTTTTTATTATTTCACTCACATGTTTTGGCCCAGACAGGCCATCAGGTGATTTGTGAGGAATATACAAATGGTGATGGAATCATATAAACTACATTGCTGGTATAAATGCCTCTGTGGGCTGAAAAATAAGAACATTTGAGTGTGACTGTAGCCCCTTCATTTTTATTTGTAAGCACCACAGACAGGATGCAGCACTGCAAGATAATAAAAACATACTTTGTTTCAAAATAATAGCTGCTTTGAAGAATGCTGTCTTCTGGGATGTGGCACCCTGTAGATCTTGTGTAAACCGACATTTTGGAGGAACGTGTCGCCTCCATCTTCAGGGTAGAAAAATCCGCACGTGAGAAACCAGTGTGAGTAGGTGGCTGCAGACTGAGTCACCAGTTGTAAACACCCAGCTATATAAGAAGAGGAAGGGGAAATCAGTAGAGATGATAGGGAAAGGGTCTGGGGAGATGGGCCAGCAGGTATAGAGTATTGTGTCAGGGAGGAAAGGAGGCAGGGCTACTAGGAGAACATTGACCCAATAGCCACAGGGCTAAGCTGCCGAGCATGCATCAACGTGCATAGCCTACCATTCAGCGCTGTATAGTCTGGCTGCTGATGGCATCATAAAATAACTCCTCGAACCTATCTTACAGTGCCACCATAAAATGGCCCTCTACATTCCAAAATCACTGTTAACAATTTTATTGATGTTTTATGTTCAGATTTATTACTTTTAATTTGAAGTATGCAGAAATTATTTCTGATAGCTGTGAATGTAGTTTTCCACCTCTACCGCCAGATGGTGATTGCATGCGTCAGTTGAAAATGTCAAATGTATTCAAAACTGTGGCACCTTTTACAACTGTTTCCATCATCAGGGTTTGGAAGCACAGCCATTTCTGTCTTACTTGTTTAACATAATTTTCTTCAAGTAAAAACATTCTTCCAGTTAGAGAGTCAATATTTCAGGGAGTGTCTGGGTGAGGCTCATGCTCCATGTGGCTGTAGCCAGTGGCTTCAGTGGCAGCAGAAGATTTCAGAGGTAAAACCAGAAGAACTGCGAGCCTCGTGTGTTGAAACAGAAGATGCTGCTAACTGCCTGTGGCTTGTAACGAACTCAAAGCCTTGCCCCAATTGCAAATCACCCATACAGAAGAATGAAGGCTGTAACCACATGAAGTGTTCAAAGGTATTGATTTAACTATTTCAGTGCCGGTCTTCAAAGATTTTTTGTTCACCTTTTCTCATATGTTTCATATTTGTATGTGAATTTTATGCAGGTATTATAATAACATGTCCAATGTACAGAATTTGGGGATCAGTCTAATTTATATTGACATGTTTTGCAAATTGTCAACTGTCTAATGAGTCTCAGTACTATAAGAGACAAACACAATATTTATTTACTTCTGTGTACTAGTAACTACTACTACTGCTAATACTTACTGCAAATACTACTTATCATAGCAAGAACAGTAGTAACTAAAGCATCATGTACAGTAATAAGATAGGAATAAAGAAATTTATCTCAGGTGTTAAGGGTGTGTGTTGTATTGATCAGGTACCCAGTTCATTTCAGATGGGATATTATACTAAATTCAGCCATGAACAAATACATGTCTTTCCAAGTTTACTATTCACAATAATCCAAACATTTGATGCTTACAGTCTGAGTCACTGGCAATGTCACTAAAAATACTACAAATCGAACATGATTGGTAAGGTGTGCACACATTTTCAGTATGTGTTCTTGCACTAAAGTACATCACCCATATTACTTTGGTTTATGTTATTACTGTGGTTGTTATTATTATGGCTAATATGCCTTTTGTAATTCAGAGCATTTCAGTAGTTGTGCTAGTGTTGCTTCCACTTCACAAATTCATATATCGACCACAGCCCCATTACTGATTGTATGAAACTGAAACATACACATTTTGAATGGCTTCTGATGGCACAGTGTTCGTATACTTGACCTTATATGGAAACAAGGATACATCGTCGTGAATTAGTGACATAGACATCCACATGGATATGCTTTCATTGCTTATAGGAGACAGTGCATTTTAACAAGAACAACAACAAAGACATGAGTGATACTGGCAAATAAGTATGACCAGTTGGACCACACTGATCATAGGGACATATCCCTAAACACTGCCACAAATACACAATCTGCAGGCTTAAAAACATCACAGAAAATTAGTTTTAAGCTCCTGGCATGCAAGAAGACATCCCCCGCCTGTCTTTAATTTTAGATATATTTTGCATTAAAGATACCTTAAAATAAACTTTCTGATACTTCACATGAGATCTAGATGTTTCTGTGTCCTCCAGATCAAAGGTGCAAATCCCTGCCATCCAGAAAACAGATACTTTATGAAATCTTTACTTAAACTGAACATTCATATTGACCCCTGAAGACTCCAGACTGTCTAGGTACTAGCTTTCTACAGATATTTATGCATGGTAGACCCTTTTCCCCCTCTACAGGTATGCTATATATATTAGTCACAGGATTCGGTTGTAAAATACGGTCGCGAGTCTCAAGGGACTCAGACCCAAGAAAGACTATGCTGGCAAGACCCAGTAGCGTGTAAAAAAGTTGGACCCATCTTCTCGTCAGAGAGGGCGCCCCACAAAAGACAAAACAGTAACGTTCAAAAGTAATAAATATCTGGTCATGAGCCCCAGATGGGGCCGACACCAAGACTTACTGACTGACCGTCAGTCGCAATATGACTTTGACTTAGTTGTAATGTTTGCATTGTAGACACTAAAAAAGAAGGTAAAGCCATAGAGGCCCATAGCATGGTGAGAGGTTGAGGCTTCCACATTTTCTAGACAATCAGCTCACAGGTGGCAGTTAGGTTATCAGCCTTATGCACAAGCTACCCTTTACCCCCAGGAAGATTCCTGGTACTTAGATCTGTTAAAGGCTGAGTCAATCCCAGGGCCAATGTGCAGCTGGAAGGATTAGATCAATTGAAAAATCCAGTGACCTAATCGGGAATCAAACCCGTGACCTACCAGCTTGTAGCATAGTGCCTCAACCAACTATGCTACAGTATGCCTCTTTGTAGAAGCTGAGTGAGCAATTTTCATGAAACTTTTTACCATTGGCTTCAGACCTTTTGTGCAAAAATCCTATATTAACCTCCAGCAGTACCTTCCAACCCACAGGCTGATCCTTTCATGTATTTTCTACAGTAAAGCACAAGATCGACTACTGTAAATAGTATTCAGCAAAATGCATGAGATTAAACAAGCAAAATCCCTGTTTCAGTTGCATAATAATGCACAGTTTGAAGTTTCAGTAAAATCTGTGAAATGGTTTATGAGATATATTGGAAAATTCACTTATCACTGGTCCAGAGACTAGCTCTTTCTGATGGGCCCAGCAGAGTCCTTTCCCCTGTTACAACTAACAATGAAATAGATCCAGTTTCTAAAATGTGTGTATCAAATACCCGAGACATTGGACAATAATCATATAAAAAATAAGGTCTTCAAGAGTCACCAGAATCCTTACATTCTTCTGTTATATTTCACAGTGCAAGTTTGACTTTTGTTGGGTGTGCCTGGAGAACTGGAAGAAGCACAGCTCCGCCACTGGAGGCTACTTCAGGTGTAACCGTTTCGAGGCAGTTCACAAAGCAGATGAGAAGCAAGGCATTCTTATCAGTGAGGTCAGGGAACCTACTTTAAAGAGAATCACTGAGTTTTCATGTAAGATTTATTGTGAGTGTTTTTGGAAAATGTATATGCAGCTAAGAAAACATTTTGTGAAATTTTCCATGATTCCACAGGAACATCTTATAGCTCACTGTAGGTGTAGAGAAGGTTTAGGTGTAGGTTTAGGTTCCTCATGTCACTGTATGGCCTAATAATGACCTGCAGTAATTTGCAGAGCTGCACCTTTTACTGACCAGAAGTGATGGGGTGATGACATAAATTTACATTTTATTTAAAGGGTCACAGTGTCACAAGGTTTGAGACCCCTGCTCTAAAATGTACCCAATATCTTGACTTTTCTCTGTCTTCTAGAATTGTATCTGATACTGTCTTAGCACATTGCATTTGTGATCAACATTGCCCTTGTTTCCATCAGTTTCTGAACATTAATCACATTACAGAGATATTGCACACATATTTACAGCAACATTCATATTGTCACTGACCTTTGATCCATACACATGAAATATGCGAAGAATGTTCATAAAGGCACTTAATCTCTTTTAAGAGTGGTATATTTGAGAACAGCTCTTCTATTGCAGCTGGGAGCTGATAACTGGGAATGTGATTGTCTTTTCCTCCCCTCTTTTCACATGGGCAGAAATATTCTTTCTAATTTTATTTGGTGCCATATTGGGCCATTTCAGTGCTTTTCACAAAATTATGTATATTTCAAACAGTTTATCATCAGAGATGTGTGGAACATAGACACACTTCAATATAATTTCTAACTACTGTAATGTCAAGATTTATTTAAATAACTCTTAAATTTGGAGGAACATCAATATTTATCCAATAATTCCTGTCGCCAGCGGCCAAAGTATGAGTAACGTTTGTGATTTTGGCTTTCAGGGTTTAGTCATGTCATGTTGAAGCTGTTCCTTTTTGGTGTACATTGCCGTCTCCCTGAAGATGGCAGTTCTAATGTACGTTGAAACAGCTTCATCACATGGCATGACTGAATACTAAATGCTGAAGTTAACACATTAGACACAAGCAGCAGAAATCTAAGAACAAGAATACAGTAAAATCTGTTTTCTTACTGCTTTCCTGACTTCTTTGCCTTGAATTGCTGTGGAAATTGACCATCTGTAGATGTCATATTTTATGTCTCATTTCGTTCTCAGGCTGGAAATTTGAGGCTGAAATAGCTTGTATTGTATTTTGATGTTCTAGGCAATGCTAAGGAACCAGCAGATGCAAGAGCTGAACCGCTTCCTTCACTACTATACAAGATTCCGGAACCATGAGAACAGCCAGAAGTTGGAGGAACCATTGTTGAACAATGTGCGCCAGAAGATGGAGGTCTTAGCCTCTTCACTTAGCAAAGGACAGAAACGTGAAGGTAGGAGTCTTACAGACTATCTTGATACTGTATCAGTAATGATCACTCACTCATGGAGTTGAGCCCTTCTCAAGAAGCTGCCAATTGTGCAGCTACTCAAGAACTTCCCAGCATTTTATGGAACCAAAAGGTTCATTACCATGTTTACAAGAACCCTCCACTGCTCCATATCCTGAGCCATATCAATCCAATCCATACCATCCCATCCTATATCTCTAAGACCCATGGCCAGCAGACAAGAAGACAAAAGGTTATGAACTGAATGGCAGCACGCATTTCCCGAGTTCAGTCTCATCTTAATTTCCTCCTGAATGAGGTTTTGATTTGTTAGCATCGTTGCCAAATATCCTAACTGTGCCACATTTTCAAAACATCTGTTACCTATCTTTATGCCATTATTTTGCCCTGCATTTTGGTGATGAGACAGCAACATATACTTAGTTTTCCCTGTGTTTACTTCTAGACCACCCTCCTTACTAGCATCAATTAAAGTTTATGTGTTTTTCTTTATTGCCTCTATATAATGACCCATCATCAGCATAGACCAACAGCTGATTTGTCCCATTTAATTTCAGTCCTACTTGATTTTCCTGGATCTTCCTAATGGCATATTCTAAAGCAAAGATGAAAAGGAGTGGCAATAAAGCATCTCCTTGTTTTACACCATTCTTGATAAGGAAATTATCAGACAGTCTTATACAGTCTTCATGATATGTTTTGTTTAAACACATTTTAATCAGCCTGACTAGTTTCATGGATACCCCAAACTCTATCAGAATATTGTACAATACTTCCCTCCTGACTGAAACATGGGCTCTCTTGAAGTCTACCAATAGCTGATGTACTGTCTCACTGTACTCCCATTTTGTCTCCTGTATCTGACGAATGCAAAATATCTCATCAGCTGTTGATCTGTTACGTTGAAACCCACACTAATGATCCCCAGTAATTTCATCTATGTATGAACTTAACCTTGAGAGAAGAACATTGGATAACATTTTGTATGGAGTTGATAGCATAATTACTACAGTCAGTTTTATCATCGTTCTTGTGAACTGGTACAATAATAGACTCCTTCCACTGATCAGGCAATTTTACCTTATGTCATATATAAGTAATTAGCTTATGGATCATAGAACATAATATTTCACCTCCTGCTTGAATAATTTCCTCCAGAATTTGTTCACTGCTTGGCAATTTATAGCTTTTCAGTTTTGCAATAGCAATTTCAACCTCAAAAGGCAATAACTGAGAGAAGTAGTTCTTCCACCTATTCAAAATGTTGTGGGAATCCTCAAGCAGATCACCATTCTCATTCTTCACTAAGTGACTTCTAGGATGGTAACTCCTTTTGAAGTCATTTATTCCTCTATACAGGTCTCTAATGTTCTTATTCTTACTGTTCATTATAAGCTCATCAATTTTGTCTTTCAGATTATCTCCATTTATTTCACTTGGATCCTGTAACCACTGAAATTTGGCTTGTTTTCTTTGGTCTAATAATTTTGAGTATCCTTCATCAAACAATGACTTATGCTTCTTCAGTTCTCAATAATCTAGACTCTCTTTGGCAGAAATAGTGACAGTCTCTCTAATTTTTTCCAAGCTTTATTAACATTCACCTCAGTGTCTAAGTTTTCAAAACCAGCTAATCTATTTGAAATTTCAACACAATACTGCTATTTACCCTCTACCTCGTTTAATTTCTTGAGCTTAAACCTCTCCATATAAACTCTGTGCATTGTTTGTTAACTCACTGCAAGTCATGTCTCTCAAAATATGGTTAGTCTGGTTGTTTTGTCTTCCCATCTGGAGATGTCCACATAAATTTATGAATGTTACTATGTGGGAAAATCATACTTTTGACAGTAAGATTCTTGGGCATAGCAAAGTTTACTATTCTAACTCCATTATAATTACTAATTTCATGCAAACTCTCATTCCCAGTTGTGAGTTTGCAAATGTATTCCCTACCTACTTTGGCATTGAAATCTTCATTGAAATTTTCATATGGCACTTCGGGAATTTATCAAATATATGTTCTAGTTCTTCGTAGAACCTGTCCTTTATATCATCAGTTTTATCTTCCGTTGGGGCGTGAACATTCAGAACAATATCACACCAGTGACCTCTTAATATTATGTATGCCATTCTATCACTATGAACTCTACCCTCTTCACTGCTGATATGATTCACTTATGTACAAAAAAACCTGTACCTAATTCATGATTCTCATTCCCCTCTCCATAGAAAAATGTATATTCGCCTGCTGGTTCAGTGCCTCCTTTGTCCCATCTGACCTCCTGTACTCCCACTAAATCTAACATATTTCGTTATTTCTTCCGCCACTGTCTTAAGTGAACCTGCCTTATACATACTTCTAACATTCCAAGTACCAAATCTCATATTCATTTCCTTTTGTTAGGTTCAGTAATGATAAGATGTTATAAATAAATAGTAAATACAAAGATTTTTAAAGTAAAAGACTTCAGTATTTGTGAGATCTGAGGTTCTCACAGTTATGACTATGAAACTTGGTCTCTGACATTAAGGGAGAAACATAGACTGCAGGTGTTTGAGAACAGGGTGTTGAGGAGAATATTTGGACCAAAGAGAGATGAAGTGACAGGAGGTTGGAGAAAACTGCATAATGAGGAGCTTCATAACTTGTACTCTTCTCCAAGTATAATTAGAATGATCAAGTCAAGGAGGATGAGGTGGGCATGGTATGTAGCATGAATGGGGAGAAGAGGAATGCATATAGGATTTTGGTGAGAAAGCCAGAAAAAAAAGACTCTTAGGAAGACGAAGACATAGGTGAATGGACAATATTAAAATGGATCTTAGAGAGATAGGGTGGAGTGGTATGGACTGGACTGATCTGGCTCAGGGTATGGACCAGTGGAAGACCCTTGTAAACATTGTAACGAACCTTTGGGTTCCATAAAATGCTGGGAAGTTTTTGAGTAGCTGCGCAATTGACGGCTTCTCAAGAAGAGCTGAGCTCCATGAAGTTAGAGGTTCTCACAGTGGTGACTATGAAGAGTTCTGTCATCTGGGACGTGATGTTGTGTACTGTAGTAGCAGTTTGCTGATGTTTCAAAGTCTAGGATAAGCCAAGCAAGCAGGAAACAGAATGCTTGGCTCGCTTCTTGTTGCTGGCTGGCTGCTTGCTTGGCTTACTCTTCAATTGTGAATTCTCAGACAGTATAAGTACATTCCTCCAAAATATTGGTAAACTTTTACCAGACTACATGGTGTCACATCCCAGAGGAAATGGTCATACTGTCCCAGCATTTGCCTGGAAAGACTGAGCGAAACCATGAAAGCCTCCGTCAGGATAACCATTGTCACATTTGATATTCAAAATTGGTATCTCCAAAATATGAATCTAGAGCATGAAAACTTGGTACAGTATGTCAGTAAAGTGGATATCAGTGTGATGAAATTATCAGGTGCAGAAAATATTTCTGAATTCCATTATGCTATAGGATACCACACAATTTTTATGTTGAATCATGTTTGCACTATGTGAAATTTGAGATTCTAACAGCAGTGAATAGGATGATTACTGAAAGAGTATGGCCATGCAGGTCATAACATTGTGTAGTTGCAAGAAAGTCCGACATTTCGCAGGAACATGTCATCTCCCTCTTCAGGGTCAACAAGAAGCCAGCAGAAGCCGGCAGCAAGCTGATCTCAGCTTGCCACCTGTTTCTGCTGGTTTCTTGCTTGGTTTTCTTCTTTTACCCTGAAGGTGGAGGTAGTATGTTTTTCCAAAATGTCAGGCTTTTTCTGAACTACATGGTGTTACATGGGACCTGATTGCATGCAGTCTGGTAGAAAGATACCATCCTGGATTAACCTGCTGCCTCCATGATCAGGATAAATGGACAGTAATCTTCATATTTTTACTGTGTACAGAATCTGCGGAGAAGGGAACGAAATTTGTGGAGGATGGAGTACGAGAGTTATTAAAAGCCAGGCGAGTTCTTTGTGGCTCATACGTTTATGGCTACTACCTGGAGGATAATGGATACAACAAGACCATCTTCGAATTCATGCAGGTAACAACAAATAATTCTTCTGTACTGCTTCAGGTAAAATACGTTGATTTAGTTTTGTTGCATAAACGCTTCCAAACATTATTAGAGTTAAAGGAGATATTTAGTAGAAAAGTATGTGGTAGATGCAGTGTTAATCGTGTGAAGCATTGTGGTTACTGTATGTACCACTTGCTTTAATATTATCATGTGATTCAGTGACTCTGGACGGGGTTTGGATTGGTAATTGGATTCATTTAACTAGTACTAATCGTAGCTAAAATAAAATTACTAATTATTCTGGGACACACTAGGTCTTCTCAGTCTGCTGTGTCTTTACCAGTCTTCTGGTTACAGCATTCAGCAGTGGACATTCCCCTTCTTCTGGGTTCCCAAACTGTCCCCAGCCTCAGCTACAAGCTTCTAACAGCAACAGCTCACTGCAACTATACCACAGCAGTCCTCTAACTAACTCCCACTAACTCACCAAGCAGCTCCTCACACACTCGCTAACTTGTCAACCAACTTGCTTTTAATATCTTGGCACTGACCACACAGAAAACACCATTCCTCTGTTGCAGTGCAGTTGCATTTGTATCTGTTAGGGTGCCCACTACTCAGCCATTTCCTAGCATCGCCCATTGTTTGCAGAGCTATTACTTAGCAACAGCTATTGCATCATTGCCTGGCAACAGGTCTACATGCCACATTGCTCCCTCCTTAGGGCTCTTCGTTCCAAATAGCCTATAGGCGTACTGCCATTTCTTCTTTTCAGAGGGCTGTGCTTATGATGTCTGTGATCAGCCTCACCTTCCTTCCTCATGGCTCGGTTCTCAGGTGATTACTGTTCCCACTGCTCCCTCCTTAAGGCCACTTGTTCTAAGTGGTTCCCTAATATGGTGCAAGCCAGTCCAGATGTACCACCGTCATCGTTTCTGAGAGCTGTGCTTTTGTCATCTCTTCTTTATTTTCAGAGGGGGCCAACCCCTCCACAATATCCAGTCACTCACTTTCCACAACCTGATGGAAATCCCGACTGTTTGCTTCACAGCCTCAAAATTGTGGGTTTGTTCAAAGGCCTCATACGAGTATAATGTCCTCTTGCTTCAAGACACAGCCCCCACCTCCTTCGTCGTCTGATACCATTGCCAGTTGTCTTGTCAGGTCCTCTACAAATGTGTCCCTTGTGCAGTGCAGGAATGGCAGAGCAGGTCATCCGTCCACATGAGGCAGCCAACTTCTGGGACCCACCATCACACTGGGTCCATTTCTTCAGTTATGGTGCCCTACAACTAAATGCTAGTCCCCATAGCTGTCCTCCACCTCAGCCTTTTCCTTAGGGACTTCCTGATGTTCTGACTCACAACTCTGTTTCTTCTGGATATGCCTCCAAATCTGTGGCCTTTATCTTTTATAGACAGGCCTTCATCATGGCCTCAGTCATTTCTTTACCAGCTTTCATTATTGCCATCAACTCCTCCTTGTGATGAGGGTCCATCTTGGCTTCCAACCTTGTCATCATTTCCTCGTGACTGCCTTTCATTTCATTTGGTGCTTATTTCAGTCAGCAGGCATTCCATCATTTGTTCCATTCTCGTAGTGTGTGTGACATGACTACCCAATGCGGTCTTTGAACCCTGACTTGTCCTCTTTATAACCTCTCAGTGTGGACTGCATAGAGAGCACTGATCCCCTGTTGCAATGCAGTTGTTGCATTCATGTCAGTTCGGTTGCTAATGTGATCACCACTCAGCCATTGTCTAGCAACAGCCGTTGTTTGCAGAGCCATTACTTAGCAGCAGCTGGTGTATAGTTGCTTATTTTACAGTCATTGCCTAGGTACAGGTCTACATGCCACAGTATTAAAGAAACTCAGCATTTTATACACACAGTTTGTTCATGGCTTTTATATGATTCTCAGAATAAATGACAGTTATCTCCATAAAATTCATTAACTGATTGATCTTCATGATGGATGTGCATTGTAGGTCATTGTCTTCTTTGTTGTCACATGTCTGAGTACCAATCATGCCCAGTGTTGTTTAACTGTGGTGATCAAGCAAGAAGTAGTGAATTTAACGTGGTTGTTGGTCTACTGAGATGTCACTCTTTGTAGTCTGACAGATATTTACTGATGTTTATGAAGAATGTGCAGCCTTCATATACTCAGTGTTCAGGCTAAATGAAAACAGCTCATTCCTCTGTAATCTTGATAAATATTTACCAGACTACATGGTGTCACATCCCAGAAGAGCGTAACTTTCATAATCACTGCTGTGAGAACTTCAAATCTCATGAGATGGAGTGCTTTTTCTGATGTAGGAACTGAATTTTTAAGCGTTAATGTCAGGCTGCTGGGGTTAATTCAGATGTCAGGTATGACTGGTCTTGTTTTTGTAACATATTCACATCAAGAGTTGTAAAACTGTTGCAGAATGAACTTGAAGAGGTCACAGAGAAGCTGTCTGAAATGGTAGCCCGTCCTTACTTGCGCACCCCTCGTCCAGTAATCATCCAGACAACTGCATTGGCGCGGCGGAAGCGTCATGAATTTGTGCGTGCAGTATCTAAAGGACTAATTCCTCCTGAGACCCCTCCCACACTTCGTAAAGTCCGAAAAAGGAGGTTTCCTGGGCTTATGGCTATGGATCCAGTAGATGATGTAAGTATTGTCAGTATAACCTGTCAAACACCATGAACATACGCACATACATATGAGGGATTCGCAAACTTCATGATGTTGCAAACCCCTAATTAATACATTTTTTTCCTTTGTGGTTTGCATCCTGTTGTGTATGTGATAAATGAGTAAATGGATCCGTGAACGCGAAGTAAATATCTTCAGATGAAGATGAAAATAGATACTGTCATATCATTATTTACAATGTAAAGGTGATTGTACATGTTTCGACCTTTTCTAGGTCACCATTAGGCATTACAAGAAAGACAAACCAAGGTCTTGAATTGTCTTAATATGGACCCGTACTATGATTTATTCACTATTATTTCTGACAAATGCAAAAGATCTGATCTGCAGTTGATCTGTTACATTGAAACCCACACTGATGATCCCCAATAATTTCATATATATTTGGACTTAACCTTGAGAGAAGCATATTGGATACAATTTTGTATGAAGTTGATAGCAGTGATTTCCCCCGATAATTACTATTCAGTTTTATCACCCCTCTTGTGAACTGGTACAATAATAGATTCCTTCCGCTGATCAGGCAATTTTTCCTTATGCCAAATAGAAGTAATTAGATTGTGCATCTTAGAATGTAATATTTCACATCATGCTTGAATAAGTTCTACCGGAATTTGATCACTACTTGGCGATTTATACCTTTTCAATTTTGCAATAGCACTTTCAACCTCAAAAGGGCTAGGATCAGGTACTAACGGCTCAGCTGTATGCATTTATATCTGCCTAACATCACTGAACCTATGTACATTCAATAACAGAGAAGTAGTTCTTTCACCTATTCAAAATGTTGTTGGGAATCTGCAATCAGATCACCATTCTCATCCTTCACTAAGTTACTGCTAGGCTTGTAACCCCTCTTAAAGTCATTTATTCCTCTATACAGGTCTCTAAAGTTCTTGTTCTTACTGTTCNACTTGTAACCCCTCTTAACTCTTTGACTGGTGCGAAGGGTATTTAAATCCCACCCCTGTCCTTATGTCGCTAAAATGCATGTTGTTACTTTTTCCTAAACAACTTCAACAAAAATTGGTTTTTAAAAACGAAATTTTTAGGAACTAATTAAAATACAATATTTTATGCAATAAATGCTTTTCCACACCTCTTTATTTGTTTTTCTTCGTGTGATAAACATTGAAACATGAAAGTTTGCAGAGAGCCACACCACAGCCTGCACACATGATACTTGTTTC